>NC_039362.1:167693205-167862415 GCF_003573695.1 Papaver somniferum
AATTTTCATATTATTTCATCATCTTGGCTTTCTATTTTTTTTTTTCATTTTTCATGATCTAGATTACCATCTGTGTTTTCGGACTTTGTTCGACCTTATTTCGTGTTGGGTTTATAATCTGTCCTATTCAAAAACTCTATTGGATCTCTTGATTCCCTGTTCTTTTTCTAATGTTCTCAAAAACTTCTCTTTCTCCTAACCTTGCTAAACAATAGCCTGCCTTACAAGTTTTGGGGATTATCTTTTATCTTCAATTGCTTTCCTCCTCCGTCATCTGTTCTCAGTGTTATTCATTCGTTGTTTACAATCTCCTTCTTTGAGGTTCTGCTCCTGATTTTCATCAGTTTTATCATACAATAACTTCATATTCAAATAGGTCAATCAATAAACATAAAAAAATTTAGAACACAAAATTTCTTCAAACTGCAGCAACTGAAAGTTTTTTAAATTAAAAACCTAGCACTTAGTAGATAAACGACATATAGATCACCGACGGAATCACTAAAACATGAACTTGCTAAAAAATCAGTCTTCTTCGATCTCTATAGGTGCCCTTTGTTGATAAATGGCGGCCTTCTCGTGAACATAAGCCCTATCAATTTCAGGTGGATACTCGTCATAAAATTCTGCAGCTCTTACCGGTCGAGCAGTGAATAACCTCTCTTGTTTCTCCTTAATCTCCTCCTTTCCAAGCCTTGCCCTTTCCTCGTAACTCTTATTGCACAATGCTAACCTTTGCGCCTGAGCAGGATACAGGAAAGTCTCCTGTTGGCATATAGCACATCTATAATACTGAATCCGGTATAACTGACTGTTTCGACATCGTATAACTCTAGTTGAAGAAATCCGAGCATCACTAGGAATATTAGAATGATTGCAAGCGATGTTTGATTAATTTTTGTCTCTGTGAACACATAAATCACGAAGCCATCCACGTGTTCACAAACAATTTTCGCATACATTCTAATTCTAAAATTGTACGTCGTATGTGTAAAGGGGATGATTATATCGATTCATCGACTCAAAGCCTTCGAGCTTGTCATTGTCTAGTCGAATATTATCATAAATAATGTTCGTATAAAGGAATAAACAGAGAATCAAGTATAAATGTAAAGCACATGGAGTTCAACGCTGAATGTAAAGTGCTGAAATGTAAATAAGACAAAGATTTACGTGGTTCGGCACTAAGGCCTACATCCACGGGGATGGTGTTTCACTATGTATTGAATGATTACAAAGATAGTCGAATGACTTTAGAGTATACATAGGTCTGCGGAAGTAGGGGGATTACTTACTCTTCATATTTCTCTCTCATATATTCTCCTATAATTGCTCTGGATTGGTCGACCCCTTCTCTCTTAGTGGAGAGGGGTATTTATAGGGTTGGAACGTGGGTCCCACTTCTGAGGTGCCGTTGTGATCTTATCTTCTTGTGCTTTGTTCCCATTACGCAGAGGTCTTCGGCATATGCTGCGGCCTAAGCTTGAATATGAAGGGTTATCCTCGCCCCTTCCATGAGCTGATTGACACGTGTATATCTCTTTGGTATTTAATGCGGGTAGATGGGTGTCTGCCCGTGTCAGACAAGTGTCTCTTTGTATGGTCACATCTATGTCAGTCAAACTTCCTCTCAGCCGTTGATCTGGGATCTTCCTCGGGATTGGGTGTATTAACACCCAAGGGGTATTATCTGGTGCTCCTCTAAGCCATCATACCTCTGTGATCCTCTGTCCCTGACCGTCAGATCTGCTGACCGGTGGCATCTTCTGATGAGATGCTTGTTATCATGTTTTGATATCTTGTTTTCCAGGCCTTCCACGTGTCTCTTTCTGTACACGTGATGGATGATGAAAGGTGTACATACAATTTTCCCCTCTTCTTCTGACTTGGGCATATTTTGCAATTTAGAAGAAGAAAGGTCGTCCTACACGTTTTATCTCTCCTGAAATAACTTCCCCTATAAATACGGGCACGTTCCCCACTTTGCATTAACTTTCCCCATAACTGCTCCTTGGTACGAGGGACATTTATTGTCTTCTCTAGCTTCATAAATAGGAAAGAGAATGTGAAAAAATATCCTCCTTGTCAGTGTTCATCCTCTTCTTGTTTTCTATTCTTGTTCTTTAGTCATTTATTATCGTCATTCTTGTGAGGAAGATAACAACACTCAATTTTTTGTCTCTTTCGCTCTCGACTGTTGTTTCCCCTGTATCGCAGACAACTAGCTTTTGATATCTTCGATCCTCCTTTCTTCGACTGTGGTTGGTGCTTGTCGTCCTCTTCTATACAGGTATGGGGTTTTTCATTAGTTTCTCATCATTGATTCATCTATGTATCTACCCGTTCGTTTCCTGCTGCTGTATTCTTGGCTTTGTGATGAAGAACACACATGTCTAAGCATATATGCTTGCCCCTGTTCTTTGTTACAAAGTCTGTGAGTCTGTATCTAAGTATTATCCCGGGAGTTTAATGGAGTATTTCTGGTTTTTTAGTTCTTAGGGTTTTCAATGTTTATCCGGATGAACCATCAATTATGGGTTTTTTGATCTTTAGTGATCTCTTCGTATTCTTCTCTAAACTGTTTTTGTGTTTCCTTGTAGATATGTCTGATCTTCCGCGGGCTCCTTACCAAACCCCGCCGTCTAGTCCGCCAAGATCCCCTCCGCGTCGAGATTCTGACAGATCTCCACTTGAGGAAGGTCCTTACAAGTCTTCGCAATTGGATCCTCGGGGTCATAGGGTTTCATCTTCCTCTGGTGCGAAGGTTGTGCCTACTAAGAAAGGGGATGTGCCGAAGGGTCCTTCTGGATCTAGGTATGCTGTTAACCGTGCCCCTTCTCTTCCTCGTGAAGATTCTAGGAGTACGCAGGCTCCCCCTCGTGATGACTCTAGGAGCACGCGGGCTCCTCTTCCTCGTAATGAAACATTGGATGTTCCGCCCCTTCGTTCTATGGCTCCTCCTTCAGTGCCTCCGCAGAATTCTTTGTCGCCTCCTCCCACGATTTCTTTCAAAGGGAAGTACTCCAAGGATACTATTTCGAGAGCTGATCCGTCTAAAAATCTTCCTTCTAAAAGGAAATCTTCGGAATTGAGTCCTACTTCTGATTCCGCAGACGAAGAAGAAACTGTCCCCGTGATACGCATTATTTCAGTTGGTAAGAAGAAGGTCACTTTTTACCATATTGATCTTGAGATGTTCAAGGAAAAACATGAGCTTCAAGATTTTGAGGTTCGCTTCTATGCCCCTAACGATGATATCACTTACGAGCTCCTTGCTAAGTATCAGTTTGACGAGTTTCATCTATTGACTACGGTTGGACCCTTCGAGGCGGGTCTCATGTTGCCCCTATATAAGTCGGGTGACTCCTTTTATTATGACGTGTTGGCTAGTCGCGAAGGCTCTTCCACAAACACTCATAATCGTTCCGTGTCACAACTATCTGGGAATTATCTTCGTTCACTGAAGGAATGTTACCTGCAAAGCAAGGGAGAGACTATGATGACCTGCTATGTTCCAAATCCTTCTGAGAGAGAGTGGTACACTCCTCAGAATTTTAACAGTTCCTTTGGGGATTATGTCAACAGTAGAAACCGTAAGCCGTCGAGTGTTAGTATTCGTAATATTGCTGCTCCTCGTGGTGAAATTCGTCTTTTGAGTGAGGTGAGTGATGCCAAGCTGAAGTATGTTCCTGGTACTGAGGGATCTGCTAAACGGAAACTCTTTCCTGCTCGTGAAAGGATTAAGCGTGACTATGATTATGAATGGCATGCTACTGTTATTGAGGTAGTTGGTCCTTGGGCTTATGGTTGGATTCCTGGTCCGCGCGGTTGGCGTCCTTCTGAAAATAACAAGCCTCGTGAAACTCCTCCTGCTCGTTATGGAGATTTATTTCCTTGGCGTCCGAATTTCGCGGGCATGAATTTTCCTTACGCTCTTGATGTCGTTGATGGAGATGAGGAGGAGGGTTCTGGTGCTACCCATCCACCGAAGAGTGTTGCTGCTGCCAAGGTATAGTTTCTTCTTATATTCTCTATTCTATTTGCTCCTTTTTCCTTGCTTGAAATAATTTTCATTTTTGAAGTGAGGGAAAAAATGAGCCTTTGTGGGGATGTGTACTGGTTTGTAGGTGTCGAAGAAGAAGAAACTTGGACCCAAAAAATCTTCTACTGTGGTTACCGGTGAGGCTGAGGTTTATGAGGAGGTTACGAGTCCTGTAAACGAAGGGTATGCTGAGGATGAAGAAATGTCCGATGGAGAAGAGCGTACCGATACTTCTCACCCTGATGACGAAGGTGGTAATGGTGAAGAAGAAGTTTCCGCGGGTGGTGATGGTGAAGAAGAAATTTCCGCGGGTGGTGATGGTGAGTCTGAGGGTAATATTACCGTTGGTGGTACTGGCGGGGGTGGATCTGCCCCTGTTGGCGATAATATTGTTGGTGTGGGTACTCTGCCCGTTATTTCCCCTGAATTTTCTTTTGGTAGGATATATTCCGCGGGGGAATCCTTTGATGTGAATGCTGCCATGGGTCCTGCCGAAGACTTCTCATTGCTTTCCCCAAATGATGATTTGGATGTGCTTGGGGATATTGGTAAAGAAGATGCCACCGGTCAGTAGGCTGAAAACGCCGGTGGTCATACTGAGGCTGGTGATGTCGAGACTTGCGCGAGTGAGGGGAGAACAGCCAAAGGGAAGTCTGCGGTTGAATCTCCTTCAGAGGATTTCCCTTACTCGCTAATGCCTGAAGGCGAAGATGCATTTTGGCTTGGCTTAAGAAGAAAAATCTGATGTTCGTCCCCAACCCTGCCCCAGTGGTCCCTGGTGAGAATAATTCTGATGCTTATACTCGTCAGATGATGCAAGTGTCTTCTGAAGTCCGCGTTGCTGAGATGTGGGAGAGGAATCTGAGAGCTTCAGAAGCTAACCTAGTGGTTGATCCTCCCTCCACTGTTGCAGATATGATGGCCATAGCTGATAGGTACCAATACGGTTTTCCCCAGCAGCGTGTCTTAGAGGTAAATCCTTGTACTGATTCCCTCATGATATACGAACATTGTATTCTTCGCGATATCCATAGATGATGAGGAGCGAACATTGTAACCATTTTCTATACCAATTCTTTAAAGCAAAGTCTTTAAAGTTGGAGGCTAAGCTTCGTTATAGAGAAGAAGAACTATCTGCGGCCGAGATGGAAATAAGTGAACTGAAGGGTCGCCTGAAGGAAAATGAGCGTCTGGGTAATGCCGAGGAGAGTCTACGTTCGGAACTTGCTATAGTACGCAACGAATTGGAGCAAGCTCGCATAAATGTATCGTCCTTCACAGGTTCGTATTTTTTATTGGTCTTTTACTCCTCGTGATTTCCTATCTGTACTTTGGTGTTCTGTCTCAGTCTCCCCACCCTATCTTTAGTGGGTGGAGTCCCCAAGCTCATATGGCTTCGGAAATAAAGGGAACGACAGAAATCCTGCATTGCAGAGTTGGTGGGTAAGTTGAAAAGCGAAGCCGTAAAGTGGAATGCTCGTGCTGATGAGCACAACGCCTTAGCAGCTGAGTGGCGTGAAAAGCGAGCACTGATGGTTGATATGCAAAATAAGTACAATCATGACCGTCGTCTGTTTAATGATACGCTTCTATGGACGCGTGACAACCTGCGTGATGCTCTAGGACATGCTTCGGACTTAGAGGCTAGAGTGCGCTTTTTGGAAGGAGAGTTACAACAGGCTCGTTCTTTCTTAGGCCACGGGGTTAGGGATACTATGCTGCATCTTTCCGAGGAAAGAGATAATGCTAGGGATGAGGTTGGTGCTCTTAGTAAATCCCTAGCAGCGTCTCGAGCTGAAGTTGCTCACCAAGTGGAATCTGAAAGAGATCTTGAAGTGAATGTGTATCGACTCCATAAAAGGATGGGGGAGATGAATGACGAAGTCAACCATCTTCGTCACTTGGATTCAATGAAGCAGGTAGACTTAGACGCGAGTCAATTTTCTCTTACGAACCTTCAAACGGATTATAAGAAACTATCCGACGAATATGACTTTCTTGACGAGGCTCGGGACGCATTTTTTAATGAGTATGAAGAGTCTTCGGCTAATGTCGAAGGTATAACCTCGTTTTATCGAGTGTGATTCTGTTATTTCTTCGTTTCAAACCCTTGGTATTTCTTGTTTTCAGCACTCGAGGGACAGCTTCACGCAGCAAATGATGAGCTTAAAAAAAACTCAATCTGCCTTAGTGCAGCAGGAAGGACAAGCCAACTATTTCAAAGGGTTGGTCGCGTCTCGTGAGGAAGCAGCGGAGATTGCCTCCAAAGAGGCGGAACGCCTATCTGCATTGCTGTCTCAGGCCAACCAGCGGACCGCTGTTATCACTTATAAAGCTCGATGTCAGTTGGCTGAAGAGACCAACAAAGTCCTAGATAAGATTGAACTTGATCTTAAAGTCGAACATGTTATTGTCAAGAATTATCCGCGTCGTCCCCTTCCCGCGCCCTTGCCTGGTTCTTCCGGGCCTTTTTCAGATGGTAGCGTACCTTCATCTTGCAGAGACAACCCTGTTGATGGAGCTGTATCGTCCAAGTAGATTTATTTTATTAGTCATAGAAAGTTGATCCTTGTTGATTATATAATTTCGGATCATTTTTTGATGTGTTTCCTGCTTTATCTTATTTGCTGAACTTGTAATCAACTCTTTATGAAATGGATCATCCTTTTGGCATACCTGCGTTATCAATTCATTTTTATTTTAAGTATTGTGAAGTGTTAAACTAGAAATAACTTTCTTTGTAAAAAGTTGAGAGTGTTTGGGTGCGACACCGAAGGTAAATACCTTCGTGATCGTCTTGAGACCTGTAACCCCGCTGGTGAATCCTGGGACAGAGGGTTCCCAAACAGTGGCGGCCGAGTAAGCGTTCTAGGATATGGGATGCTTATTTGAAATATTTACATGCAACCATTCCGTCGACCCGCTGCCTTAAAATTGGTTGGGTATCTCTTTCTGCTGGGTGCCTTCCCCCTGGTCTTACATTCATAGACACTGATAGGGGAGCCCTGAGAGATTGTAGATTAACTACTTTCCCCAATATTGTTAATTTATTATGTAACGTACATGCGTTCACCCAGCGGGCCTTTTGACCATTTCTTTTGCTTGAATATTTCCCAAAAAGTTTGTTTGATTGATAGGTTGAGGCCTGCTACTCCTCGTCCAGAGATAGAAACATGTAAAGCGGTTACGCTGCCTTCTTCTTCTGGTATTCTTCACGCAGATGCAAAGCTGCGCTGCTCCTATGGGTAGTACGGTTTGAGCCATTTAGCATTCCAAGGGTGCCGGAGGACCTCGCCTTTCAGATTGCAAAGATAGTAGGAACCATTTGCCGCATTGTCGTGTATTATAAAAGGTCCTCCCCATGTAGGTGCTAACTTTCCCCATTTCTTCTCTCATTGATACTGCGGGATTGTTCTTAGCATATACTGCCCTTCTACAAAATTTCGAAGCTTAACCTTTTTGTTGTACTCTCTCGCTAATCTCCGTTGATAATTTTCCATCTTTTGCAATGTTGCTTCCCTCCTTTATTCCAGGTCGTCCAGTCTCTCTAACATCATGTCTGTTGTGAGATTTTTCTCCCATGATTCGGTCATTGTGGTTGGCATGAGGATCTCTGTTGGGATGACTGCTTCAGCTCCATAAGTGAGGAGAAATGGGGACTCCCCAGTGGCAGATCTTCGTGTTGTCATGTATCCCCATAATACATTGTGTAGCTGTTCACACCATCGCCCCTTGTGTTCATCTAACTGCTTTTTGAGGATAAGGGCGAGGGTCTTGTTAGTAGCTTCCGCTTGTCCGTTGCTTTGAGGGTATATGGGGGTGGACTTGTTTTTTCTTATTTTGAAAGTGTCGAAGAGCATGTCTATGTTTTTCTCCTGTAATTGTTTACCATTATCGGACACGATTTCCGCTGGTATGCCGAACCTGTAAATAATGTTTTGGAATATGAAAGTAAACACGTCCACGTCTCTGATCCTGGCTAAGGCTTTGGCCTCCACCCATTTACTGAAGTAGTCCGTGGGTACTATCAAAAATCGTCTTTTCCCTGATCCTTCGATGAAAGGCCCAACGATATCTATGCCCCATTTTGCAAATGGCCACGGACTATCCACAGAATTCAACGTTGTTGTTGGTGCGTGTATATTTTTGGCAAAACGCTGACATTCTTGATATCGTCGGGACATTCTTGCAGCATCTTGTATCATTGTGGGCCAGTAATATCCTTGCATTTTTGCTTTGTCGGCTAGTGATCTCATGCCGCTATGGTTCCCTGCGTCACCATAATGGATGTCGTTTAGAATTCGATGCCCCTCTTTCCTGGATAAGCCACGTAGTAACGGTCTGAGGAAAGATTTCTTGTACAGGACCCCATCCCGAAGATCATATCTTCCTACTTTGGAGAGTATTTTCCTGGTTTGTTTATGATCCGCGGGTAAGGTTTCATCCTTGAGAAATGCATGGATCATCATTCTCCAATCATCTTCGTTGTTGAAATCTTCGTCTTGATTTTCTCTTGACAGGATATCTTCTTCGTCAAAATCGTTACGGATGTCTTCTCCCACCTGATCTTCGATATTTTCTTCCACTATATCTTGATTTGTAGCAAAGGAAAATTGTGATGCAATCGAAGGCTCGTATACCCTTGTTATTTTGATAGCTTCGATACTCTTTTCCTTCAGCATGGATGATATATATGCTAGGGAGTCCGTGTGCCTGAGATCCCTTCTGCATAAGTGCCGGAACTTGATGTTCGGAATTTGTGATGCCAATGTTTGGACCAAGGCCATGTAAGCTGAGAGGGTGTCGTCGTACACATTGTATTCGAGCCATATTTGTCGTATGACAAGCTGCGGATCACTTTTCAGTCTTACATGAGTTACCCCCATCTCTATTATCAAGCGGAGGGCATGTACGACTGCCTCGTATTCGACGATGTTGTTAGTATGCTCTTTGAATTCTAACCTGAGTGCCTGTACGATCCTTTCTCCAGTTGGGGTGGTGATAACAATGCCTATTCCTGCTCCTTCCTTATTTTTGGAACCATCAATGAAGACTTCCCATTGTCTTTGACTCGCGGGTTCGAGGACATCAACTGGATCCTTGCTTTCCTCGTCGGCTTCTGGTATTCCCCTAATCTCTTCATCGTTGTCCAGGGGGAGGTCTGCTAAGAAATCCGCCAATACTTGGGATTTTTGGGAATGTTGAATTTCATGAATGATGTTGAATTGGTCCAGGTGGGTGTTCCACTTGGCTATTCTACCTACTTTTCCCGCGCTTTTGAGGACTGCTTCCAGTGGTGCTTTGCATGGGACGCGGATGAAGTGAGTTAGGAAATAGGTTCTCAGCTTTTGAGTAGCCCATACTAATGCCAGGATGAGTTGTTCAATCTTCGTGTAATTCCTTTCCGCAGAATTGAGGGTATTGCTGACATAATAGACAGGTTGTTCTATCTTCGTATTGGTTTTGACCAACACTGCGCTAACTGCGTCTTCTGTCGCTGCTATGTACAATGCCAAAACCTCATCAGGATCAGGCTTCTGCAGGATTGAAATTGAAGCCAGGCATTCCTTGATTCTTTGGAAGGCTTCTTCGCATTCTGCGGTCCATTCAAACTTACTCCCTTTTTTGAGAATATTGAAAAAATGTTTGCATTTGTTCGAGGATCGGGCAATAAATCTGCCCAAGGATGCTAAGGACCCATTGAGCTTTTGCACTTCTTTTAAATTCTTCGGAGATGGCATTTCCACTATGGCCTGAATCTTCGCGGGGTCTACCTCAATACCTCTTTTTGTTACCAGATATCCGAGGAATTTCCCTGAGGTGACACCGAAGGTGCATTTTTCTGGATTTACTTTCATGTGATGTTTCCTCATTGCTTCGAAAATATCTCTCAGGTCCTGGTGGTGATCTTTGCGCATCCTACTTTTGACGAGCATGTCATCAACGTAGACTTCTAGGTTACTACAAATCCATGGCCTGAAGATAGCATCGACCATTCTCTGGTAAGTTTCCCCTGCGTTTCGAAGTCCAAAGAGCATTCTAGTGTAGCAATGAAGGCCATGCGGGGTGTAGAATGCTGTGTGTAGTTGATCTTCTTCTGCCAGGGCTACTTGGTTGTAACCAGAATATCCGTCCATGAATGACAGCTCTTCGTACCCTTCCACTGCTTCAACCAGTTGATCTATGCTCGGTAGGGGATAGCTGTCTTTTGGACATGCCTTGTTGAGGTTAGTAAAGTCGATGCATATCCTAACCCCTACATTTTTCTTAGGAACGACGACCATGTTGGAGATCCATGTAGGGTATTTGACTTCCTTGATGAAGCCTACTTCTAGTAGTTTCTGAAGTTCTTTTTCTACTGCCTTGTGATACTCTGGTGCAACTTTTCTTATTTTCTGCCTGAAAGGTGTCGTGCCTGGTTTGATGCGCAGCTCGTGTTGGATTATTTTTGGATCAATCCCCGGCATGTCTCCTAACTTCCAGGCGAATACATCCGCGTATTCTTTAAGTAATTTGGTTAAGGAATCTTCTCTTTCTTCGTCAATTATGGTCCCTACTTTGATCATCTTAGGGTTTTCTTCCGTTCCTATGTTGATTTCTTTTACGGGCTCCACTGGTGTGAACACCGACTTCGGGTCCCCAAGAACTGGGACGTTCTTTAATTTCTATTTGGTATGTTTCTGTCCTTCGTTGGCTGCTGAAGTACTTGCCTATGTGTTAAGGACATTATCATCTTTTGTCAAGCCCTTCCATGTGGTTTCCTTGAGGAACAGGTATATGGCCTTTTCTTTCGCAACTTATTTATTTTTGATCCTTCGGGTTTTTCGCTGCTCTTCCTGTTCATTGTTGATACGATCCTGAGTTGCCTGACATTCTTTTGCATAGACCCGATCTCCCTTGATTTCCATTACTCCCTCGGGTGTAGGGAACCTGAGATATTGGTAGTAAGTTGCTGCCACTCCCTTGAGTTTATGTACCCACTTTCGTCCAATAATGGCGTTATAGGGGGATGGGGCGTCTACCACGCTGAATCGTATTTCTACTTTCATGGGCCCGACGTTCACCTGTAACACGATGTCTCCCAATGGATTTGTGGGCGCTCCGTTGAACCCGTAGATGGTGTAATAAGAGGTCATCAGTTGTTCATCATGGAGCTTCATCCGTTTGAAGGCGTCGTAGAATAGAACGTTCACTGAGCTTCCCCCGTAGATGAGGATCTTTTTGAGGTTACATCCGGCCAATGGTAGTGTGAGGACCAAGGGATCGTTATGGTCTTCCATATCTTCTTCGATATCTTCAGTATCGAAGATGATAGGTGCATCCATCCACTCTTCGTGCTCGTCCACATCTACGCCATCAATCTTATATAATTCCCAGTGGTCTTCGAACTGCTTTCGTAGCCTTTTTCCTATCTGCGTTGTAAGTGAGGGCCCTGCGGCTTCGGAACACGAGATGGTGTTGATTGTGCGGTTTCCCTCTGGAAGTTGGACTTGCTTGGTTCGTTTGGATCTGTCCTCGGTGACTTCCTTTCGTATGTATTGCTTGAGTTCGCCAGCATCAATCAATTTTTGGATCATTATTTTGAGGTTTTTGCATTTCTCGGTCTGGTGTCCATTGAAGCAATGATACTCACAGTAATCTTTAGACTTCTCGGTCCTTGGGGGTTGTTTTCCCTTAGACCACGGCCACTCCAAATTTTCCCTTCCTTTGATCTCTCGCAAAATCCGAGCGTAGCTAGCATTGAGATTCGTGTAAACCTGATCTTCGAATTTTCGATCGTCTTTTCGTCGTTTATCTCTTCGTTCCTTCCTATCTTTGTGCGGTCGTTCCACTGAGCTATTTATTTTGGCCCCGCTGGTTTGTTCTGCGGAATTGGTACGGTGAGACCTATGTGTTTGTGCCCTCGGTTTCTCACGCTGGATTTCTTCAAGACGAGCATACTTCTCAATAATTATTCGAAGATCTTCTTCTGTCTTAGGTACGCTTCCGTGGATCTCAACAAATAGTGGACTCATTCGGTCTAATCCCCACTTGTAACAGTTGATGCTCACTACGGGATCCACACTCCCTATGGCTTGGAAGATCTTGTGCCATCTGTTGGTGTATTCGTGTTCTCCTTGTAACCAATTTCCAGAGAAAAAAGTTTATCCATTCCGGTGTTGACAGCTTTGTTTTACATGTAGGTTCTCAAGAATTTCTCTGCGAGTTGATCGTAGGAGTTGATGGAATCAGGTGGCAGGTTGTCAAACCAAGACAAAGCCGATCCCTTCAGACTTGATGGGAAATACCTACAGAGGACGGCGTCGTTTTGACTCCATCGGGCTAAGATACGATTATAATACCGGATATGTGCCGCGGGATCACTGGATCCGTCATAGCATTCAAAAGTTGGGACAGGGCACTGATGTGATTTGTAGATAGTGGTAAAAGTGGTTCGATTCTCAGACTTGCGAAGGATAAAATATAGACTTAAATTCTAAAACTAAAATAGAAAAAAAACTAAAAATTGTCACAAACTCAATCAAAGATGATATCAATATTAAAAGAACACTGAGGCTAAGATTCCACTATTTTCCAAGTTCAAAGTGATTTAATCCCAATATTTATATTTATGCAATTTTCTCGTTCAAGTTGATTCTAACTTATTGCAACTAGTAGATTCTCAAAATAACAAGTGTAAATCCAAAGCATAGAACATCAAAAACCTAGGTTCAAGTATGTTCTATCAAAATAAATCATAATTGCTTAACAAGGATCATTCAAACAATTTAACCAACGCAAATAATCATAAAATAATTGCAAATAAATAAATAAAATAGAATATACCACTTCTTGTTGGAAAAATAGCTTCCTCTATCGCCTCAGCAATGGGGTTTATCTCCTCATATTAATCACTTGCTCAAAATACATGTTTGTTGCTCAAAAGTTGATTAAAGATGAAAAAACAATAACACTGGATGTTTGCAACGATGTATTGGCGTTGCAAGACAAAGGACTGACTGTTACAAAGAAGTCACTGTAGCAGCGTTACAAATTTGAGACACTGTTCTTATTTGCAGCGGATGTTCTTCAGCAGCAGCAGAATACGGTTTCCTGCAACTTGATCAATATGGTTCTGTAGGGTTTCTAACTCCTCTGCGACTGCTCCAATAACTTTGTTACCTTTCCTAGGACTTAAACACACCTTTTATACTACTCAGAAACCTAAAAATAGTGATTTAATTCTCGCTTTTTCTTTACGTGCAAGTCACGGTAATAATCTCTTCTGCCGACTTCCCTAGCCAATTCTGAGCTTTCCCGATTGTCTTAAACTCTTCCTTAGATATAATACTACCTTAGGAAACAATTTCACGCATTTAGTCTCCCTGAATTACCAAAAATCAACCCAAACAGAGACCCGTACAAAACTCAAACTCTGTTTCCTTATTTTAGATTATCCAGCCCAATTCGATTGATTGCAGCGCACATACCAAGCCTGTTATGCTCAATCACATCTAGCCCAGCAAATTTCAGCGGTTGAATCTCACTCAAACATCTTCGAAATCCAAATGAAAATTTGGTTGCTCACTGGTTATTTTTCCCGCCAAAAAATATTCGAATTTTGAGAAGAAAGTGACCTCCCCCTATCCTGTGCTGGTCTCCCTTTAGCAACTGCCTGGAAATGGATGCCCCTTAGTAATTATGTCACCCCTTATCCAAAGTGAGAGTCCGTATAGTAATTTTCTCCCACGAGCGCAAAAACCACTTTTTTAGCCAATTTCGCCGCAAAAGCTTATTTCTCCAAAAATACCTACAGAGACATAAAAAGCCATAATAAATATAAAATCGAGCACTAATAATATATACAATTGAGATTATATAAGACACAAAAATGTGCCTATCAAATACCCCCAAACTTATTATTTGCTAGTCCTCGAGCAAATCAAATAGAAAATAAAATCCTAACTCACTGTCGCAGGCATCGTCGATTGCATTTAGCGTATGCAATAAGCCTTTAAACCCCTAGGTGGCCCTAGTGGACGAGTTATAGTATCGGGAGGGCTTACAAGAGATATACCCACAAAATATTTACTCCAGACCTTAGCTATCTACGCAGAACCTTGGAAGGCACTAAAGAATCTCCTTAGTTGGCATACTTATTGACTACAGGAGGAAGTACCCTGATGCGAAATTCCAATTGTTGTACACGATTTTGCACTCAAGCATACTAAAATTCATATAAAGTGACAGAGCTCTACTCAAATAGTTGCACTATGGACATCAATATCTGGAGTCAAAACTAATCACATGGATAGATCAAGAAGATGGATATAGAAAAACATAAATGGTTTTGATGTTTACTAAGTGAACGGCGTTTCCCATATCTGTCTGAAGGCCTCCGCCAACATAAACCTATCCTAATGGATTGAGATATTAGTCTGACTAATATCAACACACTGGCATATACAAGGGAACCAGTGGTCTATAACCTAACTCTAGGTCAACACAACTGGCATATACAAGGGTACCAGTGGTCGACTTTATTGAATTTGTTCCTTTTGGTCAAATGGTCTGGTCTTATTTTTTTTCTCTTTTTTTTTCATGGTATCTCAATCACTCTAATTCACCCTAGCATTGGTAACAACTTGAATTGTGGGCCCCACCTATCACTTAGAGAAACATAGTTTAAAAACAAAATAAAATAAAAATAGAAGTGAAAAGGACTCAACGAGATATGGTGAAACTATCATGTTATTTCTAACACCTGAGCTTTGTGCTTTTATGAATAGACTCTTCTAGATGTTTCCATCTAATCAGATTGGTTCCTCAACTCCTACAATCAAAATGCTTCCATCCACTTAGGTTGGTTAGTGCTATCCTTAATATGCATAAATTTCTAGGCTCTGGAGTTTATTTAAAACAAAAAGTTTCTATCCTACCCCCAAACTTAAATCCAACATTGTCCTCAATGTTCTAAAGATGAAATTAAAAGCATGAACAAGGAGAAACGGTTATTATTTGAAGCAAAAGAGTTAAGGAAGGATATTACCGTGTTGCATGAGATTGGGTTACCTCCCAAGAAGTGCTAAGTTTAAAGTCTTCATCCAGAATTAGAAAAGGTTTAGTCAACTCGAACCGTATAACAGTAGTCGGAATAACTTTGGGTCTTTAAAACCAAAAAGAGCTGACAAAAGAAAACTGCAATGAACCAAGAAAATGTACAAGGCTAGCATGCCCTTACCTAGTTTCCTGATAACTATCGTTAACTGTGGTTCAGGTTCAGGTTCTATGAAAGGGTCTAAATAAAATATTTTCCTCGGATGCATTTCCTCATAGGTTGGATCCAAATTATTAGGTCCTAGAGTCTGGAAAAACTCAAATAAGAACTTTGAATCACAAAATAATAACCTAAATAACTGAGGATCCTCTAAGTCAATCAGGTTTGACTTACATAATTAAGCACAGTGAGAGTAGTGATCATTCTTTGGCAATTGTGTCGATTTTATTAACCTAAAGTACTTAGGCTTAGTCTCAAAACTTAATATTCGACTCATTTTAAATATAAACGTTCTCACATTTGGAAGAAAACTATTTGGAGGGAAAACAAAGCCAATCTGGGTGTTATTTCCTGGGCTAACCACATCAACCAGAGGATGGGTTTCTAACGACTGAACTTCTTCTTGGACATCATTAGGTCTAGGAAAACGTGTATGAAGATAATCTCGTAAAATGGTTGAGGCATATATGTCAAGTCCCAAGTGAGGGACCTCTGTAAGATCTAAAGGTAAAACACATGGAGAATGATAATCACCCCCAAACTTAGAGGTTTTAGTGTCTCTAGATAGACTAGTCACAAACTCCCTAATTTCTAGGTCACCAGATTCCTGAAAATGGTCAATTGATTCTTCTAAGTTATAATCGGAAGGTGCATCCTCACTCATCATATTTGAAATCTCTACGAGTTCAACCTCTTTGTCTAAGACTAATGTTTCTAAATCGCTAGACTCTAAAACAATATTCTCAGAATAAACTCGTTCCTCTAAACCATCATTAGCTTCGTAATCAAAAGGAAATACTACATCGTCTAAGACGGGGGTATCTCTAGTCAAATCCTCGTCCTTTTGAATAGGTGAATAATTATTAAAATTATTTGGATTCGAACTAGAAATAATATTATCATTGTACAGCTCAATTGGAGTAGCAAATTCCTGATCACTATTTATTTCAAATTCTTCATCAACACTATCATTATCATAATCATTATTATAATAACATGAAAATGGTTGAACCTCTTCTAAAGTAGTGTTACCAATTCTAACCTCGTCAACTTGATTATGTAAATAACTATCCTCATTTTCAAGGGTATTATTAGAAACACTGTATTGGAAATTAAGATTATTTCGAGCAATTCTTTCGTTTGTCTCAGCCATCAGCTTGAGGGATTCCTCTATAGAAGGTTTACTCATGGGTGCAGTTTGTTTATTCATTTCTAACACAAACCTATTGGTATTCTCAGTTAACTGCTTGAGAGACTCTTCTAAAGATATGGAAGGATCATAAGTAGCACTAGGGTTCAACTGTTTGATTAAATCATTCAACGGGGAACTGGTACTATAATATTCCTTATTTGTTTGCTCGTATGACCGGTGTACGTGCGGATAGTAATTGGGATCATCATGGTATGACCCAAAACCTTGAAAAGGTTGGTGTCCCCAACCACTATTCCCACCATGGTCATAGAACTGATGATGTCCATATTCAAATTCAGGTCGATACTCATTGTATTGGCTTCTATCATACCAGTTCGACATTCTTAATTGCAAGGGAATTCTACAAAATCACAAACAAGGCTGACTCGACCAAATCAAACCTATAAAATCTAGCAAAAAAAAAGAATGATGGCTCCACTTAGATTGTTTCTAGAGTAGCTTCTATCTCTCGAAGGGGAATTCGTTACAGTTTGAGCAACCCCTCTGGATCAATCCAAGCTAATGTGATATGAAACTGAGGCGAGGGAAGCTCGGTGGAGTTTTGATACCCAAGGCCTCACCGGTTACAAGGCGGCGCAGTCACGCATTCAACTCACAGAAACCGTCAAGAACTTCGAAGTATGCTCAAAAGAGTAACCAATATTCTTCGAACGACTTTCCTATTAAGCTCGTTACCCTATAGGTCTCGTTCTAGTCAAAATTTTAGGCTTAGCTTCGCGTTTGGTTTCGTGTTCCTAAGGCGGGCAAGAAGAGAACGGTGATGAAATCTGAACCCTTATCTTGTATGGCCAGTCCTTGCCCTTTACTAGGAATTAAAAGCAACTGTATTCAAGTCCTCAGCATATATTCACCTTAAGGAATACAGTAAACCCTCTGACAGGGGATTCGCGGGTGTTTTGAAAAACTTACCTCCCGTACCTGACGGGCGAAGAACCGCTGAAGTCGACTCGGGCCACAACTCCTATGTTATGTACGAACCCGAGGGGCCGATGTGATATCGTAATCACCGTACTTCCCTGCACACAGTTTGTATTTAAACCAACCCTTCTTTAGGGTTTAAAAATAATAATGTCCAAAGTCCAATGTCCAAGTGTCCAGAAAGAAAAGAAAAAATTACAAAAATAGCAAACCCTAATACAGTTCTCTCTCTCTCTCTTTTTTAATAAAGAAAAATAAACAAACCCTAAAAAAATAAAATATCTAAAAAGAAATTTTCTTCTTTTCTGTTCTTTTCGCTTTAATCTTTTGCTCCAAGTCTTTATGCTTTAAGTTCCAATCTTTACGAATTCACCAAACTCCTTGGCTCAATTCGCTTTATGATCCAAAACCTGTAGACAAAAGACAAATACCCAAAAACGTAAAAAAGAACAAAAATAATAAAAACCTAAAAAATAAAAAAAATAAAATAAAATAAAAGAAAACTAAGTCTAAAAACCCTAAAAGCAAATCCGCGTCGGCGGCGCCAAAAATTGATGTGATTTGTAGATAGTGGTAAAAGTGGTTCGATTCTCAGACTTGCGAAGGATAAAATATAGACTCAAATTCTAAAACTAAAATAGAAAACAAACTAAAAATTGTCACAAACTCAATCAAAGATGATATCAATATTAAAAGAACAATGAGGCTAAGATTCCACTATTTTCCAAGTTCAAAGTGATTTAATCCCAATATTTATATTTATGCAATTTTCTCGTTCAAGTTGATTCTAACTTATTGCAACTAGTAGATTCTCAAAATAACGAGTGTAAATCCAAAGCATAGAACATCAAAAACCTAGGTCCAAGTATGTTCTATCAAAAGAAATCACAATTGCTTAACAAGGATCATTCAAATAATTTTCAACCAAGGCAAATAATCATAAAATAATTGCAAATAAATAAATAAAATAGAATATACTTCTTGTTAGAAAAATAGCTTCCTCTATCGCCTCAGCAATGGGGTTTAAATCCTCATATTAATCACTTGCTCAAAATACATGTTTGTTGCTCAAAAGTTGATTAAAGATGAAAAAACTATAACACTGGATGTTTGCAACGATGTATTGGCGTTGCAAGACAAATGACTGAATGTTACAAAAAATTCACTGTAGCAGCGTTACAAATTTGAGACATTGTTCTTATTTGCAGCGGATGTTCTTCAGCAACAGCAGCAGCAGAATACGGTTTCCTGCAACTTGATCAATATGGCTCTGTAGGGTTTCTAACTCCTCTGCGACTGATCCAATAACTTCGTTACCTTTCCTGGGACTTAAACACACCTTTTATACTACTCAGAAACCAAAAAATAACGATTTAATTCTCGCTTTTTCTTTACGTGCAAGTCACGACAATAATCTCTTCTGCCGACTTCCCTAGCCAATTCTGAGCTTTCCCGATTGTCTTAAACTCTTCCTTAAATATAATACTACCTTAGGAAACAATTTCACGCGTTTAGTCTCCCTGAATTACCAAAAATCAACCCAAACAGAGACCCGTACAAAACTCAAACTCTGTTTCCTTATTTTGGATTATCCATCCCAATTCGATTGATTGCAGCGCACATACCAAGCCTGTTATGCTCAATCACATCTAGCCCAACAAATTTCAGCGATTGAATCTCACTCAAACATCTTCGAAATCCAAACGAAAATTTGGCTGCTCACTGGTTATTTTTCCCGCCAAAAAATATTCGAATTTTGAGAAGAAAGTGACCTCCCCCTATCCTGTGCTGGTCTCCCTTTAGCAGCTGCCTGGAAATGGATGCCCCTTAGTAATTAGGTCACCCTTATCTAAAGTGAGAGTCCGTATAGTAATTTTCTCCCACGAGCGCAAAAACCATTTTTTTAGCCAATTTCGCCGCAAAAGCTTATTTCTCCAAAAATACCTACAGGGACATAAAAAGCCATAATAAATACAAAATCGAGCACTAATAATATATACAATTGAGATTATATAAGACACAAAAATGTGCCTATCAGGCACTTTAACGGAATGGGGGTATTTTCCAGGCGATGAGTTAGGGGAGTGGAATTAGCCTCTTTCATCACCTCTTCAAGCCTTCCTCTGCCTTGTCTGGCTTTTAACTGCCTGATCTCAGCCATCATCTCATCAGGCATCTCTTCCATTGCGCGGTAATGTCCCACGTTCTCATGCTCAGTTGAGCGTTTCTTTCTTCGAACTTCACTGTCATAATAGTCTAAGTCTTCGGCGACATATTCCGGATCGGATGCACTGCTTCCCCTAGCGGAGTTTGCTAGGATGATTCTTCGGTCTCGATTAGGCTCTGGTTCCTTAGAATTTGCTTCGTCCAGTAGTTTGCTAGTCTTCGTGCTTTGGGAAATCATGTCTTTCAAGTCTTGGTTCTCTCTGGCCAGAAGAGCTACGGAATCTGCGTAGACCTGCTGACTCTTTTTCAATTCTTCGAGTTCTACCATCAGTCGGTGGGACCGGTTTGATCCCTGATTGGGAGCCCCGGCTTGTACCCCTACGTCCATAGTTCCCCCTTCGTCTACTGTGTGTATTAAGGGTGGTAGAGGATCAACTTCAATTGTTGGTATCTCCAAGTTTGGTCCCCTCGGTTGAGCTTCCACCCGCGGTACTAAAATCACTGGTATGGTTTGATTCTGACCATTGGTTGACGGCATTCCGAAGACTGGTGGATGTGCGGGCTGATGTGTCATAGATTCTGCCACCCCTTATCTTTGTTGATGGATTTTGTTTGAAACCAAAGTCTTGTTAGATTCTGTAGCCTGGGGGGGCGCAACAGTTGCGTTGTTCTTTGTGGTTGCTGCTTTGAGAGCTGCGACTGCAATAGAGTTAGTTTATAGGCAAGGTGATTTCCGCAGCATCCTGCCTCTGAGTAGCTGTTTTAGCTTTGTCTCCTTTCTGCTTGCTTCGGGTCATGACCGGGGTAATCCTCGGTGTCTCCTTTGATGAGGCTTTGGTTTTTCCTGCCTCTAGTATCTTTTCCATTTTTAGTCCTTTTCTGCATAGGGGAATAAATAAAGAGAACCAAATATATCCACGAGGATCGGGTTAGTGCCATTCGTATCCGCAAAAATTTGTGGAATAAAAGGAAATGAGCTTCCTAAGGGCCTTAATAAAATAGAAACATAAAGACTCCATCGGTCTAGTTTTCGCAATACAAATCCTCTAATAAACAATCATGGACCTTTTCAGACTACTTTTGAAAAGGAAAACTCTTGAAAAGGCAGATCCGCAGCGAGAACTCATGAATCTGGATTATTAAGTCTTAGTTTTAAAAGAAAAACGCCTCACGTGCAAATCTGTGATAGATAGACGTGGATTTGTCTGCTTTGAAATGGTGTTTGTGAAAATGAAGACCATGAACCCAGAATAAAAAAGGTTTTGAAAGCATGCTGAACCCAGAATAGGGCACAACCATGATGCGCGTTTAAGGTGAAATCGCAGGATAAGATAAATCTTTTACCAGGACAAAGTCCCTGTTTCTAGCGCCAGATTGTGAACACATAAATCACGAAGCCATCCACGTGTTCACAAACAATCTTCTCATACATTCTAATTCTAAAATTGTACGTCGTATGTGTAAAGGGGATGATTATATCGATTCATCGACTCAAAGCCTTCGAGCTTGTCATTGTCTAGTCGAATATTATCATAAATAATGTTCGTATAAAGGAATAAACAGAGAATCAAGTATAAATGTAAAGCACATGGAGTTCAACGCTGAATGTAAAGTGCTGAAATGTAAATCAGACAAAGATTTACGTGGTTCGGCACTAAGGCCTACATCCAGGGGGTTGGTGTTTCACTATGTATTGAATGATTACAAAGATAGTCGAATGGCTTTAGAGTATACGTAGGTCTGCGTAAGTAGGGGGATTACTTACTCTTCCTATTTCTCTCTCCTATATTCTCCTATAATTGCTCTGGATTGGTCGACCCCTTCTCTCTTAGTGGAGAGGGGTATTTATAGGGTTGGAACGTGGGTCCCACTTCTGAGGTGTCGTTGTGATCTTATCTTCTTGTGCTTTGTGCCCATTACGCAGAGGTCTTCGGCATATGCTGCGGCATATGCTGCGATACGAAGGGTTATCCTCGCCCCTTCCACGAGTTGATTGACACGTGTATATCTCTTTGGTATTTAATGCGGGTAGATGGGTGTCTGCTCGTGTCAAACAAGTGTCTCTTTTTCTGGTCACATCTGTGTCAGTCAAACTTCTTCGCAGCCGTTGATCTGGGATCTTCCTCGGGATTGGGTGTATTAACACCCAAGGGATATTATATGGTGCTCTTCTAAGCCATCATACCTCTGTGATCCTCTGTCCCTGACCGTCAGATCTGCTGACCGGTGGCATCTTCTGATGAGATGCTTGTTATCATGTTTTGATATCTTATTTTGCATGCCTTCCACGTGTCTCTTTCTGTATGCGTGATGGATGATGAAAGGTGTACATACAGTCTCTCCCTTTGTTTTCTTATGATCTCTGAAACTCTCACTAGTGTGCTTCCCTTTATATTCATTCTTAAATCCTCTCTTGTTGAATGGATTAATTTTGATTACAATATCTGCACGCTTTGGTTTGATTTTGATTAGTAACTGGCTTATGTTTCATGCCCTCGTGTTCCTCATTTTTCTTGTTTTCGATTAGTGGCATTTGAAACAATGTCTCTTCATATCCTAGACTGTCTTTAGACTAAGACATTTCACCTAGCCAGACTCAACATCGTCTCTTGATTGGGTCCCTTGATCGGTTATCAAAATTCAAATTTAGTCAAACAAAATCTAATTTATTTGCCTTCTGTTTTAGCCTCTATTGGGTCTGTGTATTGTCGTGAGTTTTACCTAACGTCGGCTGGCATGATTAGATATGATATAAGGTTATCTTCATTTCTTGCTTCTTTTTCGACTCAACTTTCTATGTAAAGGACTCTAAAATAACTGAGTTAACTAATCCCAAAATAGTGTTGTTGCTCTTGGATTGGTCGAGGTTCTTTTTAAGGTTAATTTTTTTTTTGAAACTTTTTAAAAACTCACTGGTTTGAGTTTTTCTATGAGTCATATATTTTCAGACTGGTGCTTTCTTTCTGCTGCCTCCCTTCATTTTCTTAAGCTCTCTTCTTTCTTAATTATTCTGCTTTCTAAGTTCTTATGGGAGATAGCTACAGCTTATATATGTACCTTAGTGGTCTTTCTCTTTCTCAAAGATATGCTAACCACACCAAGGAAAACAACATTCTAGCTCGTATTTTTTCTATGGAACTTCACTCTCCAGGAAGCATTAGAAGTGTTTTAAGCTATTTTTTGGGTCAAGGATAGGTTTTAAAATTCGTGAGGTAGTCCCTAATATTCTAAATATTGCTCCCACTGCTCTATATTAGGTCACAAGGCAAATAACTATGCTATCATTCAAAACATACCTGTTGAAGATATTTACAACATCACAGTGGCTTCCCCCTTTCTAGGTGACGATATTTTCTGGATAAACAATGCTCCTATTCAAATATGGAACCTTGAGGATAATGTAGATGCCCATGGGAACTCAGAATATGTGGATGACTTCTTGGCATTGCCAGACATAACAGAAACCCTTTTCGACTGATTTAGAGAAGAATATCATGCTGAAAGGTCCATCTCTGGGATAGCAGATGAAGTCATCAGACCAGTGGATCATTCTTTTGAAGTGCTTGGTCCTGTCTACATTGAAGAAGATATGCCTTTGGCATCAAATTCAGTCTTGGGGAAAAGAACCTTTCATTTCAATCTACCGTAAAATTTTATCCCTCTTCCTTCATCTGAATCCGTTTCACCCCGTTCTATTAACACTGAAACTCACCGAGTCATCGAAAATATGAGTCGGTTAGAACCAAGTATTGAAGTGGGTAGAGAATTACTCCAAAATATAGTTAACCTGTTTCAACCTAGTGCCAATCTAGGAGGTACAACAGTGAATAGAAGACTCTCCTTCTCTTCTTCCTCTCCCTTTGTGGATGCTAGGGATTCGCTGGAATTTCCATTGTCATCCGAGTCCATTTCTTCTGCTTGTCCTTCAATTGTTAATTGCATCAATACTTTTAGCACCATTTGCATTCATGCATCATTAGCATATCCAAAAACTCAGCCGAAATCATCTTTTAAAATCTCAATCCCAGATTTCCCATCTTCATCCTCCTCTGAGGGTCTTTGTATTCTATCAACTGATAAGGGAAATTTGTTAAAAATTGACCAATATGGATCAAATATCAAGGAGAAGACTCAAGCAAAGGATATATATATACCAATCCCTTTCTCGTTAAATTCCCCTTCTGAGCAACATGATGGAACCCAGGTATTCCTATTCATCTATTTTCTCTATACTTCAATTATAATATTTGTTTATATGTTGATTTTGATAAATCTCTATTTTAGTTGTTAATTCGATTTTGCTAATTTTTGTCTCTACTAGAAAGGATTAATTGGACTCTGTCATAATTTAGTCTAGAGAATACTAAATATTTTAGATAAAACCTCCTCCATTGAGAGAACAATGAAAATTATTGCTTGGAATGCACAGGGCTGCCATCTTCATCAATTAATCAACATAGAAAAACCAGAGATCCTCTTTTTATCTGAAACCAAATCTCTAAGACATTTAGTTAAATCCTTGTTGTCTGATTATCCTAATACTCATATTGTAGATCCAATAGGCTTAGAAGGGGGACTGACTTTAGTATGGGTAGATGGACTACACTTTGAAATCATTCAATGGAATATTAATATGATTAATATTCTTGTACAAACTAATCTTGTGTCTAAGAAGTGGTTACTCACTTGTTTCTATGGTAGTCCCTACCCTTCTAATAAGAAAAATAGCTTGGGATTACATCACTAAGATATCAGAACATGTTGATAGCAACTCTTTACCTTGGATTTTGCTAGGAGATATGAATATGATCTTTAACCAAAGTGAAAAACTTGGAGGACCGCCTTTTAAAAAATATTACTGTGATTATTATCAAAACATCCTTAACAATGTTGGCATGATATGAAAAGGCGAGGGTACCCGAATATACCTCAAGCTAAAACTTTTCCTACCTATAAGTCCTTTCTCCGAAAGTGATTGTCTATGGACTGAGTCTAGACAATACAACTAATCGGTTCACACTTCGTGTGATCATTTATGGATACGAGATCGAGACAATAAAACAACGAAGTACATTTACTTGAGACAAAGTTTAGGACTTAACCAAACACAATAGGACTGATTATCAAGTAAATAGGAATTAATGTTTGTGTAATTTACTTTAATTATAATAAAACAATTGTAATGCGGAATATACAAGTAAATGACACAGCAAGATATTGTTAACGAGGAAACCACAAATGCAGAAATACCCCGAGACCTAGTCCAGAATTGGATACTCTCAGGATTAAGCCGCTACACAAAATTACACTAACTTCGTATAGTTGAGACCAAGTAACTAAGCCTATAGTTCACCTAGTTCCTTCTGTATTCTCACGCCTCCAACTTATAAATAAGTCACGTAATTGGAACAATTCCTTTGGCTCATATTCAAATAGTAAAGGAACAACAAATCTGTTTGGTATCAACTCTATTCAACCAAGTGATATGATTCGGACAAAGGCTCTTCCGTTTATCTCAACATAAACTCCTTCTTCAGGTCCTTAGATATATCTTATATTCAATCACCAAAAGGTAATCGATTAAGATTAAGTCAACAACACCTTTAATCCGAAGAATCGTGTTGATGCCGATCTACTCAATTAATCAATCCAATATACCACAAGGATAAACCAATTATTAATTGGATCATATTTTACCGAAACAAGTATTGTGCACACCAAAGATTATAAAACCCAAGTCAGATCTTCAATATCTTCTTTGTCTTCAAATCTTCTTAAATCTTCAATAAAAACCTGCACACAATCACTTGAATCTCTTGTGATCAATCACGCACAAAACGGAGTTTGTTAACAATGGATTATCACAAGATCGTCTTTAGAACTAACAACAGTCTAAAGATCCCTGTCGAAACTGTGAACTAGTTTGAGTGAATCTTATATCAGAATAGAAGATTCTCAAGAATAAACAAACTAGGTGCAATCAGATTTCAACCACCGTCAGTCAATTAAATCAATCGAAACCAAAAGATAAACCGCAATTATCTAGTTTCCCACGAAGGGGTCGCGCTAGAGATTCTCAATCCCAAAGAAGACTACTGAGCAGTCATAAGAGATTTCGCCTAATTAGGTTACTCTCCTCTCCAAATAGAAAGAAGGTATATATCTCTCCCCTGTTAGAGCATTGCTCGGTTGAACCCACCAAGCGTTGGTATGTCAAGTTTGGTTGTCATACTTTAGTGAATCCAAACTCATGTTAAGAGTCGCTTGATTATGTACTAGAGTCAACTTCGTATAGGTTAGCTTGAAAGTATTAGGATATGAGACATTACAAGTATTGCGAAGTCTTGAAGATGTGAAGAATCAAGGAGCTACAACGACAACAATCATCCTTCCACTTGAGGTTAATGATATTTGAATTGAACTGTTTCATTCCCTAACGTATCTTTC
The DNA here is from genome assembly GCF_003573695.1 of Papaver somniferum. Classification (NCBI taxonomy): domain Eukaryota; kingdom Viridiplantae; phylum Streptophyta; class Magnoliopsida; order Ranunculales; family Papaveraceae; genus Papaver; species Papaver somniferum. The sequence continues at coordinate 167,719,249 of NC_039362.1, forward strand.
AAGTCGTGCATATTGAAAACATAACTGCGAAGAATATGTGAACTCTAGATAGACATAGTATTAAGGAATACAATACGAGGTTTATTGCTTAACCATTAAACTTTGTAGCTAAGACATCGCCATAATCATGTGAATGCTATTGTGATTATGTATGGGTATGAGGTGAGTATTTCATCCTAGGGAACAATGTTTACATGTGTTCTAAGGAAGTAAGTTCATAAACTTGTTTGTGGACCGAAAAGGAAATTTCCAGGTATTATTGGTTTTGTTATTCATTGCATATCTTATGAACAATCAATATGTGTGATAGAGTATAGCCGCTCACAACTTGTTGTGTTCTTGGTAGAACTATTCACAAAGGCCTGACTTATGTATTGGTATAACTTTTATTAGTAAAACCGATCTTAAGTAATCACCTGTGATATGATCAGATTTTGTATGTATGACCAATTAGAAGGAAAGGGGGAACCAATCCTTGTATGGGGTGCAGCAAGGTTTATAGCAGAAAGGGGAACCGATCCTATGGACATGTGCAAAACATATAAGTTAGATACCATATATATGTGGGGAACCGATCCTAGTACCTAGTCAACCGAGTTTTTGGAAAGCTAGTGTGACTATGCACAATACTCACATGGAGGTAGAACCGAAACTTGTTTTGGTATAACCGTAAACCCATGATTGTGATTGAATGTTGGTTTGATCAATCACATAGTTCTTGAAAGTCAGATGAACCAATTCTAAACTAGTTTGGAAGTGTGGCAAATCGGTTTCAAGGTTGTAAGTGTGAAAGAGAACTTACAAAGTTAAGATGTCGACAAACTTTGAACACGTGATGTGAAAGTTTATTTCTTTAATTGTTCAAAGATATTCCTTAACGGCTAAGGGAAGAACATCCGAGGATCGAAACATAAGTAAGTTAAGAATCTTTTAATTAAAGTTATTAATTTCATTTTGTAGGGAAATTACAGAATTAGTAATGTGCATTTACTAATTAGATTTTCCGAGAGATTTCGATCGTTATTTTTGGACAGAGCATTTCCGGGAATTATGGAAACCGAATTTGTGCTTTAATGAATATCTTGAGAATATTTTCGGTTTTGGAAATTCCTTAGTGTCCAAACTTCCTTGTCTATAAATACTTGAAGTTTCCCTTTCTAGCAAACTAATCCTTCGTAACAATAGATTTACTCTTTTGTTGTTGTTACTGGTGTAACCGCCTATTCGGAGAGAAGAGTAACCTAATTAGGCGAAATCTCTTACGACCGCGCAGTTTAAAGTCTTCTTTGGGATTGAGAAGCTCTAGCGCGACCTGTTGGTGGGAAACTAGATAACTGCGCTTTATCTTTTGTTTTCGATTGATTTGATTGACTAACGGTAGTTGAAATCTGATTGCACCTAGTTTGTTTATTCTTGAGAATCTTCTCTTGTGATATAAGATTCACTCAAACTTGTTCAGAGTTTCGACAGGGATCTTCAGACTGTTGTTAGTTCTAAAGACGATCTTGTGATAATCCATTGTTAACAGACTTCGTTCTATGCGTGGTTGATCACAAGAGATTCAAGTGATTGTGTGCAGGTGTTTATTGAAGATTTAAGAAGATTTGAAGACAAAGAAGATATTGAAGATCTGACTTGGGTTTTATAATCCTTGGTGTGCACAATACTTGTTTCGGTAAAAGAGGATCCAATTAATAATCGGTTTATCCTTGTGGTAGATTGGATTGATTAATTGAGTAGATCGGCATCAACACCGTTCTTCAGATTAAAGGTGTTGTTGGCTTAATCTTAATCGATTACCTTTGGGTGATTGAACATAAGATAGATCTAAGGAACTGACGAATGAGTCTATGTTGAGATAAACGAAAGAGCCTTTGTCCGACTCATATCACTTGGTTGAATAGAGCTGATACCAAATAGATTTATTGTTCCTATAGTGTTTGGAATACGAACCAAAGGAATTGTTCCAAGTAAGTGACTTATTTATAAGTTGGAGGCGTGGGAATACAGAAGGAACTAGATGAACTATAGGGTTAGTTACTTGGTCTCAACTATACGAAGTTAGTGTAATTTTGTATAGCGGCTTAATCCTGAGAGTATTCAATTCTGGACTAGGTCCTGGGGTTTTTCTGCATTTGTAGTTTCCTCGTTAACAAAATCTTGTTGTGTCATTTACTTTTATATTCCGCATTATAATTGTTTTATTATAATTAAAGTAAATTACACAAACGTTAATTCCTATTTACTTGATAAGCAATCCTATTGTGTTTTGTTAAGTCTGAACCTTTGTATCAAGTTAACATACTTCGTTGTTGTATTGTCTCGATCTCGTATCCATAGACGATCACACGAAGTGTGAACCGATTAGTTGTATTGTCTCGACTCAGTCCATAGACAATCACTTTCGGAGATATGACTTATAGGTAGGAAAAGTTTTGGCTTGAGGTATATTTTGGTACCCTCGCCTTTTCAATTGGCATCAAAGCAGGAAAACACGAAAAGATATAACAATCTGTGTTTGGTGCGATCCAACCTATAAGAAATGAGTCAAAGTAAGATTAAACGAAAGCGAAAATTATTGAAAGACTCAGTTAACGTATCGCAATAGGTTTTTAAACCATCTTCAGAATCAGAGGTCACAAACTCTATGTTGGAAAAGTTTCGTGAGAAATTGTTGTCTAACGAAATTCTCTTAAGTGTGTCTAATGAGCAAATAAAGGAACTTCAGGTTACTTTACAATTAAAGACTATTGAATATGAAAGGCATCGTCTAGACTACGAAAAATTTACGGAAGATAGTTCTCAACAAATTCAGGGTCTTGAAGAAAAAGAAAACTCTAGTCTCTCTCAAGCAGAACTGTTAAAAGAGGAGCGTGATGCTGCTCTTGAAAAAATTCATTTGTTGGAAGAGAAACTTGTTGAATCTGATGGAGGGATTAACTCTCAACAAAAGAGTTTTGAAGAGAAAGAAGGTATATATCTCTCACGAGAAAAACGCCTTGAGGCTGATCTAGCCAGTGCTCTTGATAAAATCAAGATGTTAGAAGAAGAAAATTTAGAACTGAAAAAATCCAATGAAAGCTCAAACAAGTTAACCTTAATGTTAGAAGCAAGTTGAAATCATCATGATACACGAGGATTGGGCTATAAGGGAATAGATGCTTCAAATATTAGCAAAGAGGTAAAATTTGTTAAAGCTACAAATTCTTCTCAATCAGAGGCTTCCAATGATGACAAAGATGCTCCTATCTCTTGTAAAGAAAAAAAGTCTGTCAAGCTTAAGAATAGTGTTCAACCAGCAGTAATCAAATAGAGCACTTTTTCTAAGAAGAAGAACACTCGTCGATCTCCAATGCAAGAGGACCCACAAAAAGGTAACACCAAAACTCATACCTCTTATATTTATACTAAGCATTGTTATTATTGTGGTAATAAAGGACACTTGCAATGGGGATGCAAAGTTCGTAAGATGCAAGATGCGTTTTCCATTGTATCAAACGAATTGGCTAAGTTTTCTCCTCTTAAGAACTCAGATCGGTATTGTCCTAAGTTTAGGCAAAAGAATTATTATAATGATAGTTCGAATTTTTCATATCACTGGACAAGGTCATCTCATAAAAGACCCGAATATACAAAGAGAGATAACTTTGTAAATGCAAGACAAGATCTGATGTTCCAAATTGGAGAAAGGGTGTTTCGCAAAATATTCAAAAGGACAATGATCCTAATGGTATTATGAAGTAGAAACATGCTCATGCGAAACCCAACTCTAAATGGGTCCCTAAGTCCTCCATAGCCAAAAAGGGACCAAAAGTTAGTCACAAGAATGACTGACTCTCAGCTGTTAATTGTTGGTGACAATAATTACAAAGTCTTCTTGAAAGACTAAATAAATACATTATGTCTGAAATCTCTTGTACTAGTAAATATTATGATGATGACACTCTTCATCACATGTCAAAGAAGAAAAACAAGAGATGGAACAAGAGAAAACAAATCAAGCAAGAGGTCAAGAATGATGATTCGGTCTTAGTCACTCGTGACGAACAAGACAAGGATCAAATCAACACAACTAGGTTGTGTTAGAATGTGCATGCTCACCTTGGTGCTCAATCTTTTGAAAGGTGAGGAAACACATGATCTCTCGGTTATTATATGACTAGTTAACATCTTTAGGAGATTTCTTTTCTTATATACTCATACTCTCTCTATCTCTATTTTAGGTTTTGATAGAAACGGTAATTGTGAGTTTATGATGTTGATATCTTCTGATCATATATGTGTATCTATTGTTTTTACGGTTAAAACGAGCCAAAAATCACTGAATTCGGACATCGTATGCAAAAGTTATGTCGAAAACAGGTTAGTGTTGTGATTTGTCACAAGTAACTCATGGGAACCGATCCTAGTACCCTGTTATGGTGAGGGAACCGATCCTAGTACCATGTCATGTTAAGGGAACCGATCCTAGTGAGAGGTCTCCTTACGAAGAAGTGTAAAAACTGTTTTACACATAACTTCTTCGTCCGAACTCGGAACGACCTCATTCTTTTTGCGTTGGTTTCGTAATTCAATTTCCTAAAATATTGAGGTAATTGAAATACTTGATTTTATATTGAATATTTATGATGTATTGCAAATAAGTTTATGGGATGTTTAATTTCGGTTTTACTACCTTAATATTCGATCTCATATATTGTGAACCCTTATGGTTTGGGTGACTTTTTGATTTTGCGGGATTAAGTTATAGACCTAGTAGGTAGGCGCTATCAAAGGATCATGAGGGGTTCTGATAGAAACAATATATGAAAAAGTCACAATATGTTGAATCGGTTTTGGTTTCATAAAAGCATATGTGTTTCGAAGGTTTTCAACTTTTGCTTGCAATTGTTAAAACCGGTTTTCAACCTTTCTCTAGTAAAGGTTGAGGTGTGTTGTTATTCTTTTGTTTATGCATAAGGATTACAACATGGTGATATTTCGATATCAATTCTCCCTGGACGAAGATGCTATCATACTGGAGAAGTGGATGCGAAATTTGAGGTAACAATCTTGTTAGTTAATTGTTTTTCTGTTTAAGAAAAGCCTGAATTTATGTTATATATATTTGTTGCTTTTGCTTACCAAAATTTCGGTTCAATTGATATTTATTCCATGATGTGTGTGTGGATGTGTGTTTCAATTGGTTCATGTTAAGAAAAACTATTGTTATCTTGCTTTATTGTGTGGTATCAATTGTTTAGGCTTACAAAATTTCGGTACAATTGATGTGTGTGTGATTCAATTGGTTCCGGTTAAGAAAAACCATTGTTATCTTGCTTTGTATGGTATCAATTGTTTAGGCTTACAAAATTACGGTGCAATTGCGGTGCTTTTAATGTCTATGTTGTTTCAATTGCTTCCGGTTGAGGTGAATAATTATGCAAGTTGATTTATTTTGGTTTGTATGAATTATTTATGGCTTAACAAAATAATTTGTGTACGGGATGAGTTGTTTAGTCCAATTCGATTCCGGATAAGAAACTAAGTTAATTCTGATCTTAGTTTGTCTTATTAAAGTGAGGTTTCGGTTATTCAAGTCTAATCGAATTCCTAAACATGGAATGCTAGTTAACTAACCTAGTACATGTCTTGTTTAAAATTGAAAGGTCTAAGTCTATGGATAATTAGAACCTGATGAGAAAAATGGAGTTTATCTTTATTTTGGTCTTATCGAATTAAGCGGTTGTTCTTGAACAATCGGTTTAGCAAAGGGACTAATGTGATTAGTTGTTTTTGGTTTGCTAAACTAAATTGGAAAAATTGTTTCGGACAATTGTTTCCTTGGTAACATATCAAAATAAGACTATTTGTAGTTTCGGTTTTGATATTGGTTATCAGAACGTGATGTGTGGAACCCTCGTGCCGAACTCTATAGGTTTGGAAGTTTATTATATTTGTAAGATTCTTTTCGTGTTGTCCTTTATTTTTTCGTTTCTTTGTCATTTTTGTGACAAAAATGGGGAGAAATATATGGAATAAACAGGTGATTGGTGGCATTGATTTTATATTGATTGGCATCGCTAGGGAAAAAACATTGGTACTTGAATGTTTTATCTAACGAAAGAGTGAAAGCACAGACCAAAGGGGAGTAACATGTCATATAAATTGGTATAACAAAAACGTGTAGTTTAACAAAGCTAATACTCTTTTTCTTTGTTATTATAATGTCAACAGCGGCATTTTCAAGGATTGCATGTAAGCAATTTTACTGTGTTGTTTAATCGGGAATCAAGCGGATTGTAATGAATTCTTGTAATTTTTTTATCCATATGATGTAAGAGTTTTTTCACAAAAATTGACAAAGGGGGAGATTGTTAGATCATTGCTCGGTTGAACCCACCAAGCGTTGGTATGTCAAGTTTGGTTGTCATATTTTAGTGAATCAAAACTCATGTTAAGAGTCGCTTGATTATGTACTAGAGTCAACTTCGTATAAGTTAGGTTGAAAGTATTAGGATATGAGACATTACAAGTACTGCGAAGTCTTGAAGATGTGAAGAATCAAGGAGCTACAACGACAAAAATCATCCTTCCACTTGAGGTTAATGATATTTGAATTGAACTGTTTCATTCCCTAACGTATCTTTCAAGTCGTGCATATTGAAAACATAGATGCGAAGCATATGTGAACTCTGATAGACATGGTATTAAGGAATACAATATGAGGTTTATTGCTTAACTATTAAACTTTGTAGATAAGACATCGACATAATCATTTGAATGCTGTTGTGATTATGTATGGGTATGAGGTGAGGATTTTATCCTAGGAAACAATGTTTACATGTGTTCTAAGGAAGTAAGTTCATAAACTTTATTGTGGACCGAAAAGGAAATTTCCAGGTGTTATTGGTTTTGTTATTCATTGCATATCTTATGAACAACCAATATGTGTGATAGAGTATAACTGCTCACAACTTGTTGTGTCCTTGGTAGAACTATTCACAAAGGCCTGACTTATGTATTGGCATAACTTTTATTAGTAAAACCGATCTTAAGTAATCACTTGTGGTATGATCTGATTTTGTATGTCTGACCAATTAAAAGGAAAGGGGGAACCGATCCTTGTAAGGGGTGCAGTACATCAAAGGGAACCGATCCTTGTATTGGGTGCAGCAAGGTTTATAGCAGAAAGGGGAACCGATCCTATGTACATGTGCAAAACATATAAGTTAGATACCATATATATGTGGGGAACCGATCCTAGTACCTAGTCAACCGAATTTTTGGAAAGCTAGTGTGACTATGCACAGTACTCACATGGAGGTAGAACCGAAACTTGTTTTGGTAGAACCGTAAACCCATGATTGTGATTGAATGTTGGTTTGATCAATCACATAGTTCTTTAAAGTCATATGAACCAATTCTAAACTTTTTTGGAAGGTTTGGCAAATCGTTTTCAAGGTTGTAACTTTGAAAGAGAACTTACATAGTTAAGATGTCGACAAACTTTGAACACGTGATATGAATGTTTAGTTCTTTAATTGTTCAAAGATATTCCTTAACGTTTAAGGGTAGAGAATCCCAGGATCGAAACATAAGTAAGTTAAGAATCTTTTAATTAAGGTTATTAATTTCATTTTGTAGGAAAATTACAGAATTGGTAATGTGCATTTACTAATTAGATTTTCCGAGAGATTTCGATCGTTATTTTTGAACAGAGCATTTCCAGGAATTATGGAAACCTAATTTGTGCTTTAATGAATATCTTAAGAATATTTTCGGTTTTGGAAATTCCTTGGTGTCCAAACTTCCTTGTCTATAAATACTATAAGTTTTCCTTTCTATCAAACTAATCCTTCGTAACAACAGATTTATTCTTTTGTTGTTGTTACTGGTGTAGTTGCCTATTCGGAGAGGAGAGTAACCTAAAGAGGAGAAATCTCTTACGTCCGCTCAGTTTAAAGTCTTATTTGGGATTGTGAAGCTCTAGCGCGACCCGTTGATGGGAAACTAGATAATTGCGGTTTATCTTTTGTTTTCGATTGATTTCATTGACTAACGGTGGTTGAAATCTGATTGCACCTAGTTTGTTTATTCTTGAGAATCTTTTCTTCTGATATAAGATTCACTCAAACTAGTTCAGAGTTTCGACAGGGATCTTTAGACTGTTGTTTGTTCTAAAGACGATCTTGTGATAATCCATTGTTAACAGACTCCGTTCTGTGCGTGATTGATCACAAGAGATTCAAGTGATTGTGTGCAGGTGTTTATTGAAGATTTAAGAAGATTTGAAGACAAAGAAGATATCGAAGATATGATTTGGGTTTTATAATCTTTGGTGTGCACAATACTTGTTTCGGTAAAAGAGGATCCAATTAATAATCAGTTTATCCTTGTGGTAGATTGGATTGATTAATTGAGTAGATCGGCATCAACACGGTTCTTCGGATTAAAGGTGTTGTTGGATTAATCTTAATCGATTACCTTTGGGTGATTGAACATAAGATAGATCTAAGGACCTGACGAAGGAGTTTATATTGAGATAAACGGAAGAGCCTTTGTCCGACTCATATCACTTGGTTGAATAGAGTTGATGCCAAACATATTTGATGTTCCTTTACTGTTTGGAATACGAACCAAAGGAATTGTTCCAAGTACGTGACTTATTTATAAATTGGAGGCGTGAGAATACAGGAGGAACTAGGTGAACTATAGGGTTAGTTACTTGGTCTCAACTATACGAAGTTAGTGTAATTTTGTGTAGTGGCTTAATCTTGAGAGTATTCAATTTTGGACTAGGTCCCGAGGTTTTTCTGCATTTGCGGTTTCCTCGTTAACATAATCTACGTGTGTCATTTACTTTTATATTCCGCATTATAATTGTTTTATTATAATTAAAGTAAATTACACAAATGTTAATTCCTATTTACTTGATAAGCAACCCTATTGTGTTTGGTTAAGTCCGAATCTTTGTATCAAGTAAACATACTTCGTTGTTGTATTGTCTCGATCTCGTATCCATATACGATCACACGAAGTGTGAACCGATTAGTTGTATTATCTTGACTCAGTCCGTAGGAAATCACTTTCGGAGAAAGGACTTATAGGTATGAAAAGTTTTAGCTTGAGGTATATTTGGGTACCCTCGCCTTTTCACCCCCTAAGGAAGATAGATAGATATTCAATCCGCACGTCTTTGTTATACCAAATTATATGACATGTTACTCCCCCTTAGTCTGTGCTTTCACTCTTTCGTTAGATAACACATTCAAGTACCAATGTTCTTTTCCCTAGGGATGCCAATCAATATCAAATCAATGCCAGCATCACCTGTTAACTCCATATATTTCTCCCCCTTTTTTTCACAAAAATGACAAAGAAACGAAAAAATAAAGGACAACACGAAAAGAATCTTACAAATCTCAGAATAGACTTGCAAACCTGTAGAGTTAGGCACGAGGGTTCCATACATCACGTTCTGGTAACCAATATCAAAACCGAAACTACAAGTAGTCTTATTTTGATATGTTACCAAGGAAATAATTGTCCGAAACAATTTTTCCAATTTAGTTTAGCAAACCACGAATAACTAATCACATTAGTCCCTTGGCTAAACTGATTGTTCAAGAACAACCGCTTAATTCGATAAGACCAAAATAAAGATAAACTCCATTTTTCTCACCAGGTTCTAATTATCCATAAACTTAGACATTTCAATTTTAAACAAGACAAGTACTAGGTTAGTTAACTAGAATTCCTTGTTTAGGAATTCGATAAGACTTGAATAACCGAAACCTCACTTTGATAAGACAAACTGAGATCAAAATTAACTTAGTTTCTTATCCGGAAGCGAATTAGACTAAACAACTCATCCCGTATACAAATTATTTCGTTAAGCCATAAATATTCATACAAACCAAAATAAATCAACTTGCATAATTATGCACCTCAACCGGAAGCAATTGAAACAACATAGACATTAAAAGCACCGCAATTGCACCGTAATTTTGTAAGCCTAAACAATTGATACCATACAAAAGCAAGATAACAATGGTTTTTCTTAACCGGAACCAATTGAATCACACACACATCAATTGTATCGAAATTTTGTAAGCCTAAACAATTGATACCACACAATAAAGCAAGATAACAATAGTTTTTCTTAACCGGAACCAATTGAAACACACATCCACACACACATCATGGAATAAATATCAATTGCACCGAAATTTTGTTAAGGAAAAGCAACAAATATATATAATATAAACTCAGGCTTTTCTTAAACAGGAAAACAATTAACTAACAAGATTGTTACCTCAAATTTCGCATCCACTTCTCCTATATGATAGCATCTTCGTCCAGGGAGAATTGATATTGAAATATCACCACGTTGTCATCCTTATGCATAAACAGAAGAATAACAACACACCTCAACCTTTACCAGAGAAAGGTTGAAAATCGGTTTTAATAATTGCAAGCAAAAGTTGAAAACCTTCGAAACACACATATGTTTTTATGCTAAACCAAAACCGATTCAACATATTGTGACTTTTTCACATATTGTTTCTATTAGAACTCCTCATGATCCTTTGGTAAAGCCTAACTACTAGGGTTATAACTTAATCCCGCTAAATCAAAAAGTCACCCAAACCATAAGGGTTCACAATATATGAGATTGAATATTAAGGTAGTAAAACCGAAATCAAACATCCCATAAACATACATAACAATAAGATAAAAGCAATTAAGCACAGGTTATGTAAACCGAAAACTATCACAAGAAAAATTACTAATCAAATAATTTTATTCATAATAGTTTTATTCATAATAGACCAATGTAATCAATGAAAGAAATCAAAAATTGATGTCTATTATACTAGATTAAGTATTACAGCTAATCACTTAATCTCTAGTGGTGCTCTTGTTGTTCACCGAGGTTTCTTCAGTGTTCAAACTCTTAACGCATGTCTCAAGAGACTTGTCTGCAACCACTTCTTGTTTCTCAAGTGTTTCAACTTGAATGTTCATATTAGCTATATCAGTTTTTGTTTCATCAATCTTGTCCTTGAGCCAATCTTGATTTCGAACTGCTGTAATGAGATTGGTTCTCAGTTCCTCAAAACCTTGGATATAGTTAATCATACTATCAGAACGAATCCACTTGGTTTTGGTTGGATCTTGAAGGTTGTAAGCCAACAAACATGACTCATCTTGTGATCCTACTGAACTATTAGAGTCATAATCAGACATAATTCCTTTCTTCTTTCTTTCTGTATTGATTCCTTGACAACCCTTAACCTTTTGAGCTTCCTCCCTATTAGTCTTTGAGACACTGCGAGTTACTGGAGGCATGATCGATTATGAATGAATATAAAGGATTCCTCAGGGTCTCGAATACAGACTAGACAAAGTTTCTCCTCTTAAAAGAGAGAACTTTCGGAACAAAAGACCTCTGGAAAATCCGAAAATATAAAACAATATATTTTGTTCTCTTAATCCGAGAAAATTAAGTTGGAAGGTTTATTAAAAACATCCGAAAATTCCAAATAACTCCAATTTGGAGAAACATGTTTAAACATGAATTTTTTCTAGACTGCCATGGATTCGCAACAACCCATATACTATCACAGGGTTTCTGATAAACTACTACACAAGGTACATGTGCTCCTGTTTTATTGTGCCTTTCCCATCAAAGATTATGAGCACGAAAAGATGAGAAAGCACAACATATGATACAACTAAGTTGCATCGGAGTAAGCTTTTTCCAGCTTACAGTGATTATCAGAAACGTAGTTCATGTTTCTTTTAGGGAATTTCTTCCCAAAATATTTTCTCCCGAGACGATGATCTTTTCTAACTCTAGAGATATGATCATGTGGAGAAAATGTACTAATGTGACAATTCTCTAAGACAGCTAGATCTCTCTTAATTCTTTCAATGAGATTTTCATAAGATTTTCTCATTCTAAAGACTTCCTTATTATTCACATTAGTGTGATCATTTGAAACGACTATTGGAAAATCCTGATTGTTTCTTTTGGCAGAGATTCTCTCTTTCCATTCCTTCTGAAGTCGTTCCTCATCAAAACCATAACTGTTTCGATATGGGTGTGGAGGAACCTTTTTCCAGAAGCGATTATCAACTCTTTCCTCTGACTCCTTTGAGTTGACTCCTTTCTACTGAGGAATAATCTTTCATTTTTTTAAGAAAAGAAACTTCTTTCAAAAAATTTACCACCGAATGTTGAAGAAGTATAAGTTTCCTGTCAAGTGACTGAAAATTGTATTCCTTAGAGCATCACGGAATCGGTTCAAAGATTCCTTTGCACAAGATTTCGTTTGATCATCAGTAGATCTAGAAGCTGGTTTCTCATCCTCCTCTAACTTGATGTAGTTAGGAAAACTACTATCATCTTGATCTGTTTCAGATGTGATTAGCACGGTTTCGTCACAACCTGTAAAAGTCGAGCAAGGACTTTTAGTTTCCTCATCATAAGAAACCGCAACAATATCATTAGTCAGAGTCATAGGACGCGTCTCTTTATCTGTAAGAGATTTACCAAGAGCTTTTAGTTTGACAGCGAGATCCATTTTCTCTTTGGCTAGACAGTTCAGTTGAATGTCTTTTTCTCTAATCTCCTTCTTAAGAAGATTTGACTATGTCTTTAAAATAAACACTTTAGAAGACAGAGATTGTATATGCTTTAGGAGTTTTAAAAACTCTTTATCAGCATCTTCTTTTTCCTCAGAAAAAGACATAGATGTCTTCGTAACTCCTGGATCATGAGTCAACGAAGTATTAACATCTTCAACTTTTGAGAATTCAAACTCTTGCATAACGTTAACTGAATCAGACATTAGATTCAATTCTTATATGCTGGATCGCATCAAACACAGATTGTTAGATATTTTGGTGTTTGCCTGCTTTGATACCAATTGAAAAGGCGAGGGTACCCAAATATACCTCAAGCTAAAACTTTTCCTACCTATAAGTCCTTTCTCCGAAAGTGATTGTCTATGGACTGAGTCGAGACAATACAACTAATTGGTTCACACTTCATGTGATCGTCTATGGATACGAGATCGAGACAATACAACAACGAAGTACGTTTACTTGATACAAAGTTTCGGACTTAACCAAACACAATAGGACTGATTATCAAGTAAATAGGAATTAATGTTTGTGTAATTTACTTTAATTATAATAAAACAATTGTAATGCGGAATATAAAAGCAAATGACACATCAAGATTTTATTAACGAGGAAACCGCAAATGTAGAAATACCCCGAGACCTAGTCCAGAATTGAATACTCTCAGGATTAAGCCGCTACACAAAATTACACTAACTTCGTATAGTTGAGACCAAGTAACTAAGCCTATAGTTCACCTAGTTCCTTCTGTATTCTCACGCCTCCAACTTATAAATAAGTCACGTAATTGGAACAATTCCTTTGGCTCGTATTCAAATAGTAAAGGAACAACAAATATGTTTGGTATCAACTCTATTCAACCAAGTGATATGAGTCGGACAAAGGATCTTCCGTTTATCTCAACATAAACTCCTTCTTCAGGTCCTTAGATCTATCTTATATTCAATCACCCAAAGGTAATCGATTAAGATTAAGTCAACAACACCTTTAATCCGAAGAATCGTGTTGATGCCGATCTACTCAATTAATCAATCCAATCTACCACAAGGATAAACCAATTATTAATTGGATCATCTTTTACCGAAACAAGTATTGTGCACACCAAAGATTATAAAACCCAAGTCAGATCTTCAATATCTTCTTTGTCTTCAAATCTTCTTAAATCTTCAATAAAAACCTGCACACAATCACTTAAATCTCTTGTGGTCAATCACGCACAGAACGGAGTCTGTTAACAATGGATTATCACAAGATTGTCTTTAGAACTAACAACAGTCTAATGATCCCTGTCGAAACTCTGAACTAGTTTGAGTGAATCTTATATCAGAGAGAAGATTCTCAAGAATAAACAAACTAGGTGCAATCAGATTTCAACCATCATTAGTCAATCAAATCAATCGAAAACAAAAAAAAAACCGCAATTATCTAGTTTCCCACCAACGGGTCACGCTAGAGCTTCTCAATCCCAAAGAAGACTTTAAACTGAGCGGTCGTAAGATATTTTCCTCTCCGAATAGGCGGCTACACCAGTAACAACAACAAAAGAGTAAATCTGTTGTTACGAAGGATTAGTTTGCTAGAAAGGCAAACTTCGAGTATTTATAGACAAGGAAGTTTGGAAACCAAGGAATTTCCAAAACCGAAAATATTATCAAGATATTCATTAAAGCACAAATTCGGTTTCCATAATTCCTGGAAATGCTCTGTCCAAAAATAACGATCGAAATCTCTCGGAAAATCTAATTAGTAAATGCACATTACTAATTCTGTAATTTCCCTACAAAATGAAATTAATAACCTTAATTAAAAGATTCTTAACTTCCTTATGATTCGATCCTGGGATTCTCTTCCCTTAGCCGTTAAGGAATATCTTTGAACAATTAAAGAAATAAACATTCACAGCACGTGTTCAAAGTTTGTCGACATCTTAACTTTGTAAGTTCTCTTTCACACTTACAACTTTGAAACTGATTTGCCACACTTCTAAACAAGTTTATAATTGGTTCATCCGACTTTCAAGACTATGTGATTGATCAAACCAACATTCAATCACAATCATGGGTTTACGGTTCTACCAAAATAAGTTTTGGTTCTACCTGCATGTGAGTACTGTGCATAGTCACACTAGCTTTCCAAAAATTTGGTTGACTAGGTACTAGGATCGGTTTCCCACATATATATGGTATCTAACTTATGTGTGTTGCACATGTCCATAGGATCGGTTTCTCCTTTTCCTAAAAACGTGTTGCACATGTCCAAAGGATCGGTTCCCCTTTCTGCTATAAACCTTGATGCACCCCATATAAGGATTGGTTCCCTTTGATGTACTGCACCCCTTACAAGGATCGGTTCCTCTTTCCTATTAATTGGTCAGACATACAAAATACGATCATACCACAGGTGATTACTTAAGATCGGTTTTACTAATAAAAGTTATACCAATACATAAGTCAGGCCTTTGTGAATAGTTCTACCAAGAACACAACAAGTTGTGAGCGGTTATACTCTATCACACATATTGGTTGTTCATAAGATATGCAATGAATAACAAAACCAATAACACCTGGAAATTTCCTTTTCGGTCCACAAACAAGTTTATGAACTTACTTCCTTAGAACACATGTAAACATTGTTCCCTAGGATAAAATCCTCAACTCATACCCATACATAATCACAATAGCATTCAAATGATTATGGTGATGTCTTGTCTACAAAGTTTAATGGTTAAGCAATAAACCTTGTATTGTATTCCTTAATACTATGTCTATATAGAGTTCACATATGCTTCGCATTTATGTTTTCAATATGCACGACTTGAAAGATATGTTAGGGAATGAAACAGTTCAAGTCAAATATCACTAACCTCAAGTGGAAGGATGATTGTTGTCGTTGTAGATCCTTGCTTCTTCACATCTTCAAGACTTCGCAATACTTGTAATGTCTCATATCCTAATACTTTCAAGATAACCTATACGAAGTTGACTCTAGTACATAATCAAGCGACTCTTAACATGAGTTTTGATTCACTAAAATATGGTAACCAAACTTGACATACCAACGCTTGGTGGGTTCAACCGAGCAACGCTCTAACATGATATAATGGGATTTTCTGGATATGAATATACTTGGAATAGTCATTGGAAATACTTAGACAATATTCAAGAAAGATTGGATAGAGCAGTTGCAAATGCTAACTGGAACCTTCAATTCCCAAAAGCTGAACTAACTCATCTGGTGGCAGTGATTATAGCCCCATTGATCTTTATCTTGATGCTAGTTCTGTTAATTTTGAATCTACATTCAAATTTTATGACACCTGGCAAAAAGAACATTCATGTGCTCAAACTATTAAGGATTCTTGGAACCATTCTATTGGAGATAACCCTTCTATCTCACTAGTAACTAACTTACGATCCTTAAGCAAAACCTAGAATTCTGGAAAAGATAATCTTTGGTAAACCAACAAAAGAAATAAAAAAACTCTTATTCTGATTGAGAACTTAAATATTTCCAGTCATATCTATAGAAAAGAAGAAAAAATTCAAGATAAACTGATACAGCTTGAGCAACTCTATGACACTCAGGAAGCCTTAGTCAAATAGCAATCTAGAGATAACTTGGTTAACTTAGGGAAAAAAAACACAAAATACTTCCATACTAAAACGCTAAAGAGGAGGAAATGGAATACCATAGAATGCCTAACAAGCCAAAATGGGGAAATAACTTCTAACAAAACTGAAATGAAAATTATTCTCTCAGATTTCTTTTTAAATTTATTTTCAAAAAAACCTGACCCATATCCACCTGCCATCCCTTTTTCAGTTCATTCAACATGTTATCTCTCAAGAACACAACATTAGCTTAAATGATGTTCCTTCTCCTAAGGAAATTTTGAAAGTTATCAAGTTTTTAAAACCAAACAAATCTCCTGGACCTGATGGATTTCCTGCTAGTTTTTTTTTAATAAAACTGGGAGACAGCAGGAGAGCAAGTAGTTTTTTCTATTCAACAATTTTTTAAAACAGGAGAAATGCACCCTGACTTCAACAAAACCTTTCTATTTCTGATCCCTAAGTCTAGACACCCAAAAGACCCAAGTAAGTTTAGACCAATTGGACTTTGTAATACTATTTACAAAATAATAGAAAAAATACTAGCTAATAGAATCAAAATGCACCTAGATTCCTTGATCTCTCCATTCTAGTCTGCCTTCTTGTATAACAGACAAATTTCTGATAATATAGTTATGGCTCATGAAATCATTCACTCTTTTAAAAAATAAAAAAGTTAAACAATCTAGTATGGGGATTAAAATTGATATGTCCAAAGCCTTTGATAGAGTCAACCGGGATTTCTTGATGGAAGCCCTTAAAGCCTTTGACAACTCTTTTTGTAACCTTATTTATCAATGTATCTCAACCACAAATAGAATTGTTCTACTTAATGGGAACCCATGAACTTTTTTCAAGCCTACTAGAGGACTTAGACACGAAGATCCTTTATCTCCTTATTTATTCATTATTTGTATGGAGATTTTTTTTTCTAGACTGCTCATAACCAAGGAACAAGATAAAAGTATTCATGGTATAAAAATGACACCTAAGAATAGTCCACTCTCCCGTCTCTTTTTTGCTGGTGATTGTCTTTTATTTATTAGAGCTGATCTTAAGGAGTGTCATTCAATCCTACAGATCATTGAGACCTTTAGTAAAGCTTCTGGCCAACTAATTAACTTTGAAAAATCTGGAGTTTTCTTCAGTAAAAAGGTTCAACCTAAAATCTGGAGTTTTCTTCAGTAAAAAGGTTCAACCTAAACAACAGAGAATGATATCTAAGTTATTAAATATATATATATATATATATATATATATATATATATATATATATATATATATAAACCTAAAGGATCCTTATCTGGGTTCCCCTCTGTTCATAGATAAAGCAAAGATAAAACTCTTTGAAGGAATAATTGAAACAATGGAAAACAAAGTGCTAGGTTGGAAAGTCAAACTGTTAGCTCAGGCTAGTAAAATGATCCTCAACAAGGTGACTTTAGCCAGTATGGCAAGTTATTAAGTGGGTTGTTTCATAATCCAAAAAAAGATTACTAACAAAATAGATTCCCTGCAAAGATACTGTTGGCGGGAAAAGAGGATAACCATAAAGGATATTACCATGTTTCTTACTCTTGTCTTTGTAGGGTTTAGGCTTCAGAAATGCACATAAATTTAACCTAGCATTTATAGCAAAACTAGATTGGAGATTGCTTACTGAACCTATAACCCTTTGGGTAACTCAACTGAAACCAAAATACTTTAGAAAGAATTCATCTTTTAAAGCCAAAAAACTACAACTAGTTCATGGATCTGGAAATGTATTAGTAAAGGTATCAAACTGATTGAACAAAATAGCATTTGGGAAGTAGGTGATGGACTGAGCGTAAATATTTTGGAGGACAACTGGATTCCCAAATTAGTAGGAAATCTCATCCAATATAAGACTGCCAGAAACTCTCACTTAACACTTGTGAAGGACATTAAAAAAGTGGAATTCCTCTTTGATTCATTCTTTATTCCCTAGTATGATAGCTAAGCAAATCTGTAACATCAGAATGGTACTGGGTAACAACAGAAATAGTATCCCGGATAAATTTAAGTGTCTCCAACTGCTTCAGGGAAATTCACTATTAAATCAATGTATACAAAACTAAATGAAAGAACTATCAATAACTATAATCTAGGTTTAATAGATACCTTTTGGAAAAACCTATGGGGCTTAGGAGTGTCACAGAGAATCAAGATATTTGCATGGAAACGCCTTCAAAATGCAGCGTCTACTAATCTCAAATTAGCTAGGTTTATGCAGGATGTCTCACCTAATTGCACTTTTGGCTCTACTGCACATGAATCCTTAGAACACGTTCTTTTTCACTGTCCTTATGCCAAATCTGTTTGGGCTCTAGGACCTTACCCAGTAGATCTGTACTTCATCTCTACAACTACTTTTTTGGATATTTGTAAAGACTGGTTAGGAAAGGATAATACTACTATTTCTATAGAAATTATCCTGACCAAAATTTGGTTTATATGGAAGGAGAGATATAACAGAACATTCGAAAAACAACAACAAACACATGTACAATTAGCTTTCGAAATCCAGAGACATTTGATATTTTGGCATAAAAAAAAGTTCACAGCCTCAACTACATCAATTAATACCACTACCAAGAAGAATGAGATTTGGAAAGCACCTGGAATTCTACAAAAAAAACTCAATTTGGATGCAGCATGGGTATATGAAAATGCGCCTCCAGGTTTCTCTTAATACTTCGTAATGATGCGGGACAATTGAACAAGAGAGAGCATGACCAATCATAGCAACATCTCCAGAAGAGGCAGAAGCACTAGGATTGCTCCAGGCAGCTAAATGGAAATTTGAAGAAAAATTCTCGGATTTCAGCATAGAAGGTGGTTGCAAAAATATTTTTGATTACTTAAATGGTGTTCCTTCGGAGATATCATGGCAAAGCCAATCCGTAATGGAGGATGTAAAGCAACTTATCGGCAAATGCCATAATTTTTTGGGTTTTTTATTTGTTCATAGATCAGCAAACAATGTGGCTGACTTATTAGTAAAGGAAGCTAAGTTTTATCAAACAATTTTAGATTGGAGGAATGTCCCTCCATCTTGCATTATGCAAGCCTTGGAAGTAGATATCTCTAATGATAAGGCAGCTACTCATAACTTAACATTAGACAACTCTACTCATTTTGATGTAGGGGTTACTAACTCCCAAAATTAATATTTTGAATGCATCCTCATCTTACACAAAAAAAAAAGAAAAAGAAAAAAAAACATGTATTTCTTTAGTTGGGGGTCTATACTCTATAGTTTTGTATGACATAGAAATTGAAGTTGCTTTTCCAGTGAAGTGAATCGCTTAATTATATCGAGACATGAATTACCTTGCAAAATTGCCCTCTTGGTGAGATGGTGGTCATCCTTTTGAGAAATTTCACATTGCTAAGCCTAAGGCCCTAAGGGTTAACATCTGCATCAATCTCTGAAATCTACATGTTGCTTTCTTTCTTATGTTTCCTCATAGGCTTCCTGGAAGGCAAACGGAAATTGGCTTTCTGTGTCAACGGTCATTTTCAATGTCACTCTGATTTTCCCGACCACCCTCTATTGAAATTGTCTCCGGTTTTTTTTGTTTCTTGTCAATGATTTTAAGAAAGAAAAAAATGGCCAGATTTAGTCAATGTATCACTTTCCCTTTGGTTCTGTACTTATCATATGCAATGTACTTATAAATTCGTAAAATCCTGAAATGGTCAAACACCTATTTTCCAGTCAAGCTCACGATTGAGTGTAAAATTGTGGACTGCCAATGGTGTCCAAGGGAAAAAATAAAACAAAATATTAAATGACAAATGTTTAAATGATTTTAATTTGAATGTTGTCCCACGTTACCTGTGATAGTTTGTCGATGCCAATGAATTAAATTATGTGACTGTGCTCATCTTCTATTAATAATACTCCTAGACTCCAAATACATTTACCATATGCGCAAAAATATAAGTAAAACTACACCATTGCGGATGACCTGACCGGATGAAAATCTTCTATGGGATGATTCCCTCTGCTTGTTCAGTGGTGTGTTTTGAAAGAAAAGAAGAAAAGAGATCAAAGATATGCGAATCAGAATAAAATAAAAAGCATGATGAGGTGAGGATTAAAGATGTATGAACACATGAACATAATTCAATACCTTTGCATAAAGAATTCCAATAAATTTTATTCAATCCTGTACAGTAACTGTAACCACTACTACTACACAACACATTAGCTTTTAAAGCCAAAAAGAAAGATCAAAAGAAGAAAAGAAAAAGAAAAGAATCCCAACCTATTCCATCTCACTGACTAGACGTTCTATGAACGTTCACAAACTAAAGGACAAAAGCTTACACTTTGTATATTGAAATGGAGCAACAAATTTGCAGTTGCAAAGACAAGGATATATGTCTGTCACACCTGTACTTCAGTTACACACAGAACTAAATGCATTTTCGCTAACTAAGGACAAGACGAGAATGCAGCAGGAAAAGAAGGATCTAGACCTTAGTGGTGATATCACTATATCTGACATAGCTTTCCCTGCTCTCACCATCCAAACTCCACCCTGAAGTCCCATAAAATGAGGAATTCATAGGTGTTTCATCAGGTGTATTTGATGTCGTACTCCCTTCTTCTCCATCTAATGGTTCCATACTTGGCCATACGAAAGCAGGTTTGAAAGGAGGAAGTAAAGGAACTTGCCCTGATCCGGACACAATCTGAAAGATGAGTTGTGTTTTTGGTCTTTCATTTGCTATAGGATGTGAACAAGCAAGTCCTAGTAACAGCAGTTTCTCCGCTTCTTCTGGCACATAATCCTCACCCAATCTTTTGTCAACTGCGTCCAAAATTCGCCCTTCTCGGTATAATTTCCAGACCCAATCAACCAAACAATTAAAACCCCCGACTTTAGTCCATGGTCTTTGACCACATACCACTTCAAGAACAACAGCTCCAAACCCATAAATATCAGACTCTCTCGTGCCTTTCCCTGTATGAAAGCATTCAGGTGCAATATATCCAATTGTTCCAGGCACCCCTTCAAGCTCCGCATATGACGTCCGTTCATTATCGATTGCACGAGCCAAACCGAAATCACCTAATCGAGCATTGAAATTCGAATCGAGCAATATATTGTTGGCTTTGAGATCTCTGTGTATCACCTTCTGGTTGTACTCGTTGTGGAGATAATGTAAACCGGATGCAATACCATATGTGATCTTGTATCGATGACCCCAACTCAAAGTTTTCTCAGAGCCACCGAATAGATGATGATCAAGACTCCCATTTGGCATGTACTCGTATACCAGCAGTAACATTCCATTTTTATGACACCAACCTGAAAGTAACGGATTTATAGTTATCATGATTAGACCAACCATAGTTGAATGTGTCCCACGTTTACTTTTAAGTACAATAAATATGAAGCATAGTGGAAGAATCACTGTGGACCATGCCAGGCTTAAACTAAATAAAGATTTGAATGGTCCAAGACCAGAAAAGATCTATCCATGGAACACAAATTTTGGTAGACCGAAAAACTAAAGTCAATGAAACGAAAATTTAAACTAAATAAATTGATGTATCAGGATCTTGTTTTGCAGATTTGACCAACATTTAAGACTAATTCAACTTCTGATGGCAGAATTATCAGTAAAAAAATGGTAAAAATTGAGTGTAAAAATGGATATACCTTCAAGGCGGACGAGATGTTTATGGCGGAGACGATTGATGATGGTGAGTTCAGATAAGA
Organism: Papaver somniferum; assembly: GCF_003573695.1. NCBI lineage: Eukaryota > Viridiplantae > Streptophyta > Magnoliopsida > Ranunculales > Papaveraceae > Papaver > Papaver somniferum. Next base: position 167,741,252 of record NC_039362.1, read on the forward strand.
AATCATCTTTGCCCTTGATGCTTTCTCTTGAGAATTTCTTGACTGCAATCGGTGTATTATTCTCACTAGCTAACACACCTTTGTAAACTACTCCAAATCCACCTTGACCCAATTTCATTTTATCATCGAAATTATTTGTAGCTTTTTTCAACTCTTTGAACAAGAACTCTCTTGGTGTTCCCGGTAAACTTTTCAATGCTCCTAGAATATTAGGATCATCGACATGTCTTTGTTTATTCCAGTAATACCCATAAATCCCCAGTAGAACTACCAGAATTATCACTGCTGGAATTCCAACACCCAATCCGATATATAACTTTGTATGATCTTTTTCTTCTGGAAGAACTTCAACCGTTAGATTCCACATAAGAACGCAGTTGAGCTGAGCTGTTTTTCCAGTTGAAGCTGCGAATCCAAAGTAAGAGTATTGATTGAGATGAGTTTTTAGGTTAATGATTTCACTGAGTAACGGGTGCTTAGGTCTGGGGCTTCCTTCAAGTGCCATGTAAACATCAAGAACCTTCGTAGTGCCATTGTACTGGATCCAAACTGTGTTATTCTTCGTCACATCCTGATCCGGAGCGATAACAATACCATAATCTGATAAAGAAACTGTTTTGGTTGAATTAACACTGTTGATATCTAACCCAATATGGTTATTATCCGGGTCGAAAGCTTGTTTGGATGTATCGAACTCGATTGCAACAAATCTATTGTTTGGATTTCCATCTGTAGAACTATTTGTTAACCCCAAGTACTCACCATGACTATTCGAAGGAAAATCAATAATATTAGGAGCAATTATAAAAGCTAAACCTTCAGCAGGGGATACTTTTGGTACAGTAGGATAAACATTTATAGTAAAAGTTGAATTGAAAGAAAGAATCACATCTGAAGAAGCGTTTCCAGTTTTTGATTCTTCCCAAATCTTGAATCTGCGGTTGAACATAGCACGACCAGATTTTTCTATGAGATAGCTTTTGTCATTCATTGTATCTGGAGTTATTTGAAGAGCTCCTCCATGAATTGAAGCTGTACCTAGAGTTGTGAAGAATTGGGAATCGGATGTGTGATTGAATCCCTTTCTATAGAAAGGATAATAACTGTTCTTTTCTGCTGAAGAATTTGAGGGAAAGATGATAAGAAAACATGAAAGGAAGATAATTGCAGTGATTATGTTTTTTGATTTACTCATTTCATGGAGATATTGAGGAATCAAAAAATCAAAATGAACTGCAAAATATTAATGAGAGGAGAACTCAAGGGAAGTAAAATGTGACTTAGGTTTTTAAATGTTTATAAATAGATAGAATCAAGGATGTTGAGGAAAGAGAGAGGAAGAAGAGAGATGGAAATGGACTAATTACTTTTTTTTGCAGTTTAATGATTTAAACACATTACAGAAATGGATGTGGTGATTGGCCTCCTCCATGTGGTTGGTAGGGTCATACATTACCCTGTAAAGGTTTGAAAAGAGCTACTGAAATTGGGTTATCTTTACCCACGTACAACTGGTACCAAAACGAAGCCAGTACACAGTGCACCGTGCAAGAGGAGCGGGGGACCCATTCCTCCCTTTCCCTATCCCAATGCATCAAACGTTGCACTGTGGCCGTTCGATCTTTTTCGGTGCGCTTTTCAGTTCAATTTTCCAGTGGGTAAAGATAACCCACTTTTCGAATTAATCATTTTCCTAATAATATACACTTTGAGATGGGCATTTTGGTGAATTTTTTTTATTATTTACACAGAAAAGAGCGAAAAATAAAAACTAAAAGACAATTTTTCCCATGACGAGATACAAGGAGTTTGAAGAAAACCACCGCATAGCATACTTAGCCATAGTATGAGGAACATAGTTCCCATCTCCTTTGATAAACATGAACCTGACTACAGTTATTTTCTTGGTCCGACTTCTTATTTGGATAATAATTTGATGCGGTCTCCGGATAATGTGAGCTTTTTCCTTTGTCAGCATAGATACAACCTTTTCAGCGTTACTTTCGATGATAACTCTTTGCGTACCATATACCACAGTGAATTCAGCAGCAAGAAGCATTGCTCTAGTTTCAGGCCTTCAGCCTAGAAAGGACTGAGAACAACGTGTGACTTAGTTCCATACCATTTGAAATTCGTTCCAGAGTCCCTCGCCACCACAACCCACCCTCCCTTATAGTTATCAAAAACAGCGTCCACAATAAAATTAATCCAATTAGCCTCAGGAGGACTCCATTTAGCTACCAATCTCTTGGTTTGAATTACTTGAACTTGCAATTCTTCCTCCGGAAACAGTGGAATAGAGTAGTTAAACCAGTAGAAAGCATCTCTGATTATGTTTGGGATAATGTAGTTCTTGTTGTTAAATATTTTATCGTCTCTGTTTTTCCATAGTGTCCAAAGAACAGAGCTTCACATCTTGAAAACATCATATTTTCCTTTTTCAGTAAGCCAACCAGCTATAACTTGTTTATAACTCAGACCCTGCTAATATTCAGTTTTGGATCCAAGTGGAGACCCAAAAAATGTGGTGACTAGAACTAGGCAGTAGAAAAATAAGTGCTCAGGGTCTTCGACAACAGAATTACAAATTTATTGATGTTAGCTACAAATTTCCCAATAATTTTAAATATTTATTGATGCTAGTCTAAAATATTTAGGTAATCCCTCGTGTAATATTCTCCAGATAAACAAAAGAATATTTGGTGCAAGGTTATTAATATTCCAAAAAAAATCCAAAGGAAAGCATAACTGGATCTAGTAGAAGTGTTTGGCTAATTATCTTTTAAGGTTTTTATGTAAGATTTACAAGAAAACTTACCGTCAGGTCGTGGTTTCCAGATAAGTTGATCATCGATGTCATCCACTACATCTGCTAGATAAATATTCATGATTTTAGTGGTTAATTGGTCTTGAAAAATTTGATTAATCAGCTCTGCATTCCATCTGGTAGGGCCTTGCAGTATAAGAAAATGTAACCGCCCCTTATTTCTTGTTCACGTGACCTTTGTTGATTGTTCCATGTGTCCTTATCCGAATCGTTGTTTCCTAGAATGGTTGAATCATTCAATAATTCATTCATTACCCTTGATTCCAACCCACATACAATACTTGTTAGAGCGCTGATCGGTCGAACTCGCATGCGTTGCTATCTCAAGCATGTTTGTCAATGTTAGTGAAATTTTGATTTCTAGCCTATTTATAGATGTATCGGATTAGGACATAGTTTGTGTAGTTGAGCTTAGACTTCACGGCGCTTATCACTTGAAGACGAAGAACTACTAAGGAGAGCTTGTGGAACTTCATCGACAAAAGGTATGTGGAGGATTAAACTCATATCTTGGAAAGTCTATTTCTACTCTATCTCCTATATTGAGACATAAGTCATGTTACGATATAGCTTCTCTATACACATTTGAGATTTCGAGCTGAGTATATCTCGCTTACATATTTCTCGAAATATGTGTTGGTAAGCTTTCGCTTCGACCAAGTTCATCTTATATCATGAGAAAATTGCCGAGTAACATCTTACATGGTTTGTGTGATACAATCATTTGGTGTAAGACTTGAAATGTTTCGATAATGATTATTTCAATATCTTGAAAATCGCTTTGATGCTAATAGTGTGTGAAACGGCTATTATCATTATAGAAGAATGTTTCAATGATTGAAATAAAGAGTTTAGAATCCTGTAACCATCTTTGGATATAAGCATAGTGTGTTCGCACATTAGTGTATAAGTCCAAAACCGGGAGCCTAAAGTATGCATACTTGTGTGTATACAAAAAGGTTGTAGAAGACTGGGTAAGTATGTGTACCCGTACGCATACTGGCGGAAGTTCACGTCCGTGAATTTCTACTGAGTTTGAAAACCAAAACCAAACTCATCCGGTTACCTAGAGTACGCGTACGTGTACGCATACTGGCAGAAAGTTCACGTCCGTGAATTTCTGCTGAGTTTGAAAACTAAAACAAACTCAAATCCTGTTACTTAAGTACGCATACCCGTACGCATACTTAAGTGGTTACTTTCTAAGATCGGTTGTACATGAACCTAAAATATTTATCAATAAGGAATGCAATCTTTGCAAACCGTGGCTACAATGTTCATGTACCGATTCGAGTGAATCAAACCGATTTTGCTTCAATTGTGTTCTTATAGAAATCCATGAGAATATAGCAATTGAACAACTCTTTAACTAGTTTCATTTGATTCATTTGAACTAGTTATGGTTAAGATGAATAAGCTTGATATGAGAGTAATCATATGGCTAACCTCGGTTAACTATTTTTGAACCAACATGGTGTACACGTTTTGGTACGATTCATAAACCTAAATGAGGGTACATTTCATTTGTGTGTAACAAGCTAAGTTCGATCTAACGGTTGAAAGATATTAGCTTAGTTGAATCAGTTTTTTCATCTAACAGTAATTATTGAATGCTTTGTTACCAAGGTAACTTGGATTGCAAACCTCGATTTGAAAACTATATAAAGGAGAACTCTAGCAACTGGGAAACCTAATCCCCACACCTCCTATGTGTTACTAGTTTCATAACTAGAGTTGATTCTCCTTTAACCTTAGGTTTCTTCTCGAGGCCCTGTATGTTAACGACTTGAAGACTTCATTGGGATTGTGAATCCAGACACAACTTTTCTCTTTGTAGTTGCGTGATCTGATCTTGTTGTTTCTATCGTGATTGAGTGCAATTGTAAAATTGACTTGAGATTTATATTTCCGATAGGCAAGATAGAAAAGTAATCACAAACACCTTCGTCTCATCGTTTGTGATTCCACAATAACTTGTTTCTCTAGTCGATTTAGTTTACTGTGAGGTGATTGATAATACTAGGCTTTTCTTCGGAAATATAAGTCTGGTTTATCAATTGGTTCATGTTCACCTTGATTTATGAAAAGAAGGAACAAAAACTCTTGGGTATTTCTATGGGAGACAGATTTATTCAATCCTATAGACTTTTCTGTGTGAGACAGATTTGTTTATCAAGTCTTCGACTTTGGGTCGTAGCAACTCTTAGTTGTGGGTGAGATCAGCTAAGGGAATCAAGTGCGTAGTATATTGCTGGGATCAGAGACGTAAGAAGCGAAACTGTACCTTGAATCAGTGTGAGATTGATTAGGGTTCAACTACAGTCTAGTCTGAAGTTAATTGGTAGTAGGCTAGTGTCTGTAGCGGCTTAATACAGTGTGGTGTTTAATCTGGACTAGGTCCCGGGGTTTTCTGCATTTGCGGTTTCCTCGTTAACAAAATTCTGTTGTATGTGTTATTTCTTTTCCGCATTATATTTTGTTATATAATTGAAATATCACAGGTTGTGCATTAAGATCAATCAATTAGAATATCCAACCTTTGGTTGTTGATTTACATTGATTGACACTTGAACATCGGTCTTTGGTAACGTTCAAGTAATTCCTCTTATATTCAATCGGGCTCGCAGATTTCTATTTGCTGATTGCATATTGAATTAAGAGTTAGAGATATTAAACTCTTATGATATACTTTATTCTAGATTGAGTCTGACTATCTAGTTGATTTTGTATAAGGTGTATTGGAGTAAGTCCTCTCAGATTGCCAAACGAATCGTTAGGTGTGGTTGTTAGACCCCCACATTTTCAATTGGTTTCAGAGCAGGCAAACACGTTAAAGACCTCATAGGTCTGTGTTCGTAGTGATCTGAGGATGGACGATACTGTCTCTGATAAATGCATTGCCAGAAATAAAAGTTTTGTTTCCTTAAAGTCTATTAAAGAGAAAGATTTGTCAATCTCGAATATAGAAGAACCTTGTGTTCAAAGGAAACAGACATACATTGACAAGTGTTTCCCTGACCACCTTACCGATGAGTCTGACTCTGAAGTTGAAAGGGATGCAGCCAGAGAGAGTGAAGTGATTCTAAAACTTGTTAGAATCCAGGCTGATAATGTCAACCGGTTGAAACACAAAGTCAATGTCCTTGTTCGTATGATATGTGAGCGTGACTCTCATTTAAAGATTCTTCAAGAGGAAAATCTCAAAAAGGATGCTTTGAAAGTTGAACATCTCTTAAGTAAACTCTCATTTCAAGGGTATTCAAAAGAGTTCGCCATACCAACTGCTTCTGATTTAACTGAAAAAATTACTGGTTCAGAAGAAAAACCAAAAACCCTTTCTATTGAAAAAGATGTGCATGCATCTTCTTCTAATCAAGGGAAGCCCACATCACACAGAAGGAAGAATTCTCCCGACAATGGTGTTAAGACTGTTCTGGCTAATCACTCAGGTGATCAGAAAGTATCTCTCTTTTGTGATTCAAAAGGGTCATGTAAACAAAAGAGGAATTCTAGGTTGAATGACAATTTTATTATTCGTCTTCAACACACCTTAGATTTAATTCTCAAAGGTGTAGCTGACATTCGTATGTCTAAACCTATTGGTTTTAGTACTCACCCTATGTACCCCACCAGGAAAGTCAGTTCAATGTGTTCCTCAAATGTTCAAACACATAACAGTCTTCCTAAGCCATATCGACGAAGAAGAACCCATGGATATTCTTCGGTTAAGAAGGAAGATTATGTTGTTCATGATGTGAAAAAGGTACCAGAAGAAGGAAGCAATGGAAAAATGGAAGCCAACCTAAAAGGGACAATTGAAGGGTATAAAGATATCATCAACCGGCTGACAAGTCCCTCTGTAAATCCTTCGGGTAAGAATCAACACTTGCGTCATACTTTGATGATAGTAAGTTTTATGATAAATTTTCACATCACAATGGCTTTCCTCCAAAGATCAGGAAAAAGAGGCGGCGTTCATTTATGAGCTCAAGGCTCATACTTGTGCTAATTAATCACAAGGTTGAATTCTCACTCTCAAAAATCCGGACAGAGTGATATATTTATTTTTTTTCAGGTATACTTGCTGACAAAATGTGTTTGTGAATCTCCAGCTATCTTCTTATGGTTCTTAGCTGGTTTATCAATTACAAACACTTTTTGTTGCAAAAGTTTTTTGTTTTTTTTTTTTTGAAAAAAAATAAAAATAAAAAAGGTGTCAAATTGTTGTGCTCTAAATTTTTCTCTTTTGAGAATAAATTTTTTTTAGAGCTGAGTTTTTTTTTACTCATTAAGCAAATATTTGCTATATTTTCTTCGCAACCGTTTGGTATAAGGGTAAGTCCATGTATGTGCATGTATCTCTTTCACGCAGGCACAGACCAAACTTGGAAACCCTAATCTTTGGTTCTTGTGTAACTTATAAATACCAAACCCTTTATATAGTATGCATACTTTTGTTGTGCTCTTTTAAGAATGGGATTTACTCCAAGTTCTTGGGATTTACCAGCCGATTCAATTGATGATTCGGTTTATTTGGAGTTTATTTTGAAGAAGAAGAGAACCCTTGTGAAGTCTGACGAACTCGAATTCTGTGCCTCATGCTATTATGAGTTTTCTCATCAAGATCGAGAAAATGCTGAGATGGTCTCTGCTGAAGTAGTTCATCATTTTCTCACTGATCTTGGGAAGACTCAACTGAAGCTCGAGAACTCTGTAAAGGATCTTAACTTTTTACGAACTGAGTTGAAAAAGGTTGATTATGACCTTGTTCTCATGAAGTCACAAGTTAAGGATCTTCTCAATGAGGATATCTTCTCCGAAGATACAGTTGATACAGTTAGTCACAAGTTTGAAGGTCTTGGTACCAGTGAAGCTTCCGTACAGGAACTCTGATTATGGCTTGTGATTACTCTTTGTTTCTAAGTTTGTTTTGGTTTATATTATCTAGTAAATCTTCTTTTTTATGTTTTTAGATGAATAACTAGGGTTTGGAATAGCCATTATTGTGAGTACACATAACTATGTCCAACGATTTTCATCTTCAATGTTTTTAGATTTATTTATTTAAATTCTAAGTTATTTGGAAGATGATTTTTTGGAATTTTAATCTTTATGATTTTATATATTATAAATTATTATGGGATATGTTGTTTACGTCCGTGAACCTGTGACTGTCCCATACTTGTTCAAAAGTTATCTATATTATGTCGGTATGAAAGTATTGATAGAAGATAGGATGAACTTTTGACATTAAAAAAGTTAAAGCCTTTTATGTCATTGTTTTGATGGAAGAAAGGATAAAACTTTTGTTTACAAGGATTAAGTCTATTCTATGTCATTATGCAAATAGTGATGGAAAATATAATGAATCCTTGTCTATTCTGCAGTATTGGTCGATCTCCGATCCACATTTTTTGTGCATGTACTGTGTTGATCCATAAGTTTTCTTATGTTTGAGCATGACCAATTGAATTGATCATTCTCTTGTGGTCAGTTTATTTGTTGCTCCGTAAGTTCTCTTATGACGAGCATGACCAATTGAATTGATCACTTTTGTGGTTAATTTAGTTGTGTAATTCCAATTGAATTAATCATGGGTTTTCTTGTGGTTAGTTCAATTGTGCATTTCGATTGGATTAATCATGAATTCTTTTGTGGATAATTAAATTGAATACTTTGGATTCAAATTCATGTTTTTATGTGATTTGGTGATGTCCAAAGAAATCATTCTTTTCTTGTGAAAGTCAAGTCGTCTTTGTTGTTCTTTCGGGAATGACATTTTATGGGGTAGAGTTCTTTTTGAACTTGTGCTTAATTGCCACATCTTTGTGGGGAGTGTGGCCATGGAATATTATAGGGATTATCTTGTATCTTTATAAACTCCTTGATGAATGCATTTAAGATCGGCTTTATGATGGCATCTAAATAAGTTGATATGGTATTCTCTTTTGGTCATGAAGTATCTTTAGGAAAATTTCATGAGGATCCCACTAGTTTTCGTACCTTTTCCAATTTCTATTGACAAAAAGGGGGAGAATTAATGTGTGGTGTGATACTACAAATACATTTGGTTTACGGATTGAGAGCATTTGTTTTCTCATTGTTATCGCTACGTATCTTCAACAACTATGATACTGAACTTACAACCTTTAGGATCATGGAGTACTTGGAAGTGACGAAGATTTCGAGTCGCGTTGAATATGTCAAGGAGATCAAGCATTTGGATGAGAAGCTACATTTTTTATTTATTTTGTAATCCATATGTATTGATAGTTTTGTCACTAAAATTTGCAAAGGTGGAGATTGTTAGAGCACTGCTCAGTCGAACTCGCATGCGTTTCTATCTCAAGCATGTTTGTCAATGTTAGTGATCAAAACTATAAGTCTTGATTTCTATCCTATTTGTAGATATCTCGGACTAGGACATAGATAGTGTAGTTGAGCTTAAATCTCTCGACGTTCATCTCTTGAAGACGAAGAACTACTAAGGGGAGCTTGTGGAACTTCTTCGACAAAAGGTATGTGGAGACTTGAACTTATCTATCACTTGGAAAGTCTATTTCTACTATCTCCTATATTGAGACATAAGTCGTGTTACGATATAGTTTTCTCTATACACATTTGAGATTTCGAGTTGAGTATATCTCGCTTACATATTTATCGAATATGTGTTGGTAAGCTTTCGCTTCGACCAAGTTCATCTTATATCATGAGAAAATTTCCGAGTAACATCTTACATGGTTTTTGTGATACAATCATTTGGTATAACACTTGGAATGTTTCGATAATGATTATTTCAATATCTTGAAAATTTCTTTGATGCTAATAGTGTGTGAAAACGGCTATTGTCATTATAGAAGAATGTTTCAGTGATGGAAATAAAGAGTTTAGAATCCTGTAACCATCTTTGGATATAAGCATAGTGTGTTCGCACTTTAGTGTATAAGTCCAAAACCGGGAGCCTAAAGTATGCATACTTGTGTGTATACAAAAAGGTTGTAGGAGACTGGGTAAGTATGTGTACCCGTATGCATACTGGCGGAAGTTCACGTCCTTGAATTTCTGCTGAGTTTGAAAACCAAAACCAAATTCATCTGGTTACCTAGAGTACGCGTACCCATGCGCATACTGGCGGAAAGTTCACGTCCGTGAATTTCTACTGAGTTTGAAAATTAAAACAAACTCAAATCCAGTTACTTAAGTACGCATACTTAAGTGGTTACTTTCTAAGATCGATTGTACATGAACCTAAAACATTTATCAATAAGGAATGAAATCTTTGCAAACCGTGGCTATAATGTTCATATATTGATTCGAGTGAGTCAAACCTATTTTGCTTCAATTGTGTTCTTGTATAAATCCATGAGAATGTAGCAATTGAACAACTCTTAAACTAGTTTCATTTGAGTCATTTGAACTAGTTATGGTTACAATGAATAAGGTTGATATGAGAGTAATCATATGGATAACCTCGGTTAACTATTTGTGAACCAACATGGTGTATACGTTTAGGTACGGTTACATAAACCTAAATGAGGGTACATTTCATTTGTGTGTAACAAGCTAAGTTCGATCTAACGGAAAGATATTAGCTTGGTTGAATCAGGTTTTCATCTAACGGTGATTATTGAATACTTTGTTACCAAGGTAACTTGGATTGCAAACCCTGATTTAAAAACTATATAAAGGAGAACTCTAGCAAATGGGAAACCTAATCCCCACACCTCCTGTGTGTTACTAGTTTCATAACTAGAGTTGATTTTCCTTTAACCTTAGGTTTCTTCTCGAGACCATGTATGTTAACGACTGGAAGACTTCATTGGGATTGTGAAGCCAGACCCAACTATTCTCTTTGTAGTTGCGTGATCTGATCTTTTTGTTTCTATCGTGATTGAGTGCAATTGTAAAACTGACTTGAGATTTATATTTCCGATAGGCAAGATAGAAAAGTAATCACAAACACCTTCGTCTCATCGTTTGTGATTCCACAATAACTTATTTCGCTAGTCGATTAAGTTTATCGTGAGGTGATTGATAATACTAGGATGTTCTTCGGGAATATAAGTCCGGTTTATCAATTGGTTCATGTTCACCTTGATTTATCAAAATACGGAACAAAAACTCTTGGGTATTTCTGTGGGAGACAGATTTATTCAATCCTATAGACTTTTCTGTGTGAGACAGATTTGTTTATCAAGTCTTCGACTTTGGGTCGTAGCAACTCTTAGTTGTGGGTGAGATCAACTAAGGGAATCAAGTGTGTAGTATCCTGCTGGGATCACAGACGTAAGAAGCGCAAATGTACCTTGAATTAGTGTGAGATTGATTAGGGTTCAACTACAGTCTAGTCTGAAGTTAATTGGTAGTAGGATAGTGTGTGTAGTGGCTTAATACAGTATGATGTTCAATCTGGACTAGGTCCCGGGGTTTTTCTGCATTTGCGGTTTCCTCGTTAACAAAATTCTGGTGTTTGTGTTATTTCTTTTCCGCATTATATTTTGTTATATAATTGAAATATCACAGGTTGTGCGTTAAGATCAATCAAGTAGAATATCCAACCTTTGGTTGTTGATTTACATTGATTGACACTTGAACATTGATCTTTGGTATCGTTCAAGTAATTCCTCTTATATTCAATCGGGCTCACAGATTTCTATTTGCTGATTGCAGATTGAATTAAGAGTTAGAGATATTAAACTCTTTGATATACTTTATTCTAGATTGAGTCTGACTGTCTAGTTGATTCTCTAGAAAGTGTGTTGGAGTAAGTCCTCTCAGATTGCCAAACGAATTGTTGGGTGTGGTTCTTAGACCCCTGCATTTTCAATACTTATGACTTCTGTAACTGCAGGTGGTTGATGGGTTGCAACACTGATATTTTGTACCACTGTAATTTGTGTCGTATTAGCATTCTTCTATCCCCCATGTCTCTCTTGCATATAGAGTGTCTGTTTTGCAGTTAGAGTTTTGTGATTTTGGGCAGACGGCTTACACATCTTTGCTGGAATAACTATAGGAGAAATTGTTGTTCTATATTTGCCTTCAAAATCAACTCTGATCTCTTCAATATAGTTTTCTATGATTGGATCTTCCATATTTTCATCGAATTCTTATGAAGGTAACTTCAACTTCTCCAAGCTTTTTGACAGCACAGGGCATTATTTCATGGCATAACCATATAATCCACAGTAACAACATAACCCAGGTAGTTTCTCTTATCTGAATTTAGCCAAACGAATTTTCTTAGATGCAAGAGTGACCTTCATATCCTTTGTTAACGGATTAGTGATATCAATTTTTACTCCAACTCTTGCATATTTCCCCCATTTGTCTTTATCTGCTTCTGGTATATCTTGAGGGTCAAATTTCTTTGCCATACTAGTTATCTTTTCACTGTTAAGCATACTAATAGGAAACTCATGGATCTGAATACAGAAACAGACATATTTAAATTCATACTCTTTTAGGAGAAAACCTCCATCGTATCTTTCTATAACCATTAGCTTATTATTTACAGCCCACGGTGTGCTTCTGATTATAGCTTCCATGTCACAGAAATTTTCAAATCTTACTTTGTAGATTTTATTCCGAAGATATGTAATGGAAAAATCTCCAGTTGTTCTCCATGCTTTTGTTAGCATCTCTTTCAGGATGAAAAAAGCATAACTCTCCATGTTACAAGTTTGAATACTAAGCATCTTTTCTAAGGTTCCATGAAAAGTATCTTCATCTTCATACTCTAAGTCTTTATTATTCTCCATAATATTTGACATTCTATTAATTATGTCATCAAAGTCATATGGATTTGATGAAGCCGACGCCACAATTAAGATGAAAGAGGAAGTAAGGAAAAAGGACAGTGAATAAACAGAAGGACGAATATGACTACCCAGAAACCTGAAATAAAAGTTAAGCTATGAGTGAAAGGGAAGGGTCATCACAAGGATGAAATCAAAAAAATCAGATGAAGTACTAAGAATAAACTGAAGCAGTTGCGCGACAGAATCACCATACGGGTGAAATCAAAGTGTTTTCATCAAAGGTCAAAACACCAAGACCAAAGTTAGAGCCGATTTAATGATGATTCCCTTAAAATCATTTTGGTGGTTTGACTGAGTGGTATTAGACTATTAGTAAATTTACATTGATTCTTTTGTATCTCATCAGCTAGCCTAATCCTTCAAATAATTTCTGCCCAATAAAGTTGTTATTCAAGCAATATATATGGTATATGGATGTAGTCAAATAAACAAATCTAAGAATTTTGAGATTTGTAAAACTTGTAATTTTTGTATGATCCATGCTCAAAGATGCATTATTGGATGAGACGAAGCTTTCACCTCAAGCTTGTTCTGCGAGTGGAGAACATGCTGGCCTAGTACAAAAATTGCACCATCCTGCTGCATCACGTTAGTGGAACATTGGCCAAGAGAAAAATTGCGCTACCATGTTGCAATTCGCAAGTTGAGCATTGGCGGAGAATTGAAATTGCACCACTATATGAAATTATCGAAACCCATTATCGCGAAAGTATATGGACTTGGTACATGACCATCCTCTCCCCCTTTTCTACTTGTAGAAATATCAATAAACATATATAAGGAAGGGTTGTTGGTATGAAGGTGCACCAATAAGCTATAAAGCATACTCGTTAAAGCATATATGATGCAAAGGCATCATTATGACATATTGCTTGCTCGAGAGAGCTGCATAATGTACACGCATCGTCGTTGCTGCATTGCTATAAACCAAGGTGCATCAAAATGATGCATTACGAAGGAAGGATTAATTATGATACCTTACGAAAAGACCTTTTGGTCTATACGGACTAGGATTTACTTGGCTTTAACCTTACAACATAAATTGATTTTAATTGCTAGTCCCGACATGGATGAACTATGATATGTGCTTTATCCTTTCGAGCTACAAAGTAGGATACCTATGCAGTTGCAATGAATAACTTTAAAGTCTTAATCGAATAACAATGGTATTTTATTGACTTTCAAGAAATCTCAATCCAATAACATCTATAATATTGGAGATTTCTAAAGCCTCTTCTGGCAAACATGATACTTTAAAACTCTCTCGTAGTAATTCTAATTCCAATTTGAGTATTCCCTCGGCGTTGAATTTAGGACTTCGGTTTCGTCTCGTCCAAGACTAGGATATTTTGACAGTTTTATGTTGTCGAAATTGTTAGAGCACTGCTCGGTCGAACTCTCAAGTGTTGCTCTCAAGCTTGTTTGTCAATGTTAGTGATCAAAACTATAAGTCTTAATTTCTAAAATAATTATAGTAATGTCTCGGACTAAGATAGATTGTGTAGTTGAGCATTAGACTTCATGGCGTTCATCAATTGAAGACTAAGAACTACTAAGGAGAGCTTGTGGAACTTCATAAACAAAAGGTATGTGGAGACTAAAACTCATCTATCACTTGGAAAGTCTATTTATACTCTATCTCCTATATTGAGACAAAAGTCGTATTACTATATAGTATTCGATTAAGCACATTTGAGATTTTGAGCTGAGTTTAACTCGCTTATATATTTCTCGAAATATATGTTGGTAAGCTTTCGCTTCAACCAAGTTCATCTTATATTCTTGAAGAAAGTCAAAAGATGATCATGTGAAAATCGCCGAGTAACATCTTACTTGGTTTGTGTGATACAATCATTTGGTGTAGACTTGGAATGTTTCGTTATGATTATTTCAATAACTTGAAAATTGCTTTGATGTTAATAGTGTGTGAAAACAGATACTGTCATCCTCTAAGAAAGTTTCAATGATTGAAATAGAGTTTAAAATACTTAACCATTATTGGATTATGAACATAGTATGCATTCTTGCATGTATGTGATCCATGACCGGAACTATAGTATGCATACACGTATGCATACTTGTAGTTGTGGAATTCCGGGTACCTAAGTACACATACCCGTACGCGTACCGGCGAAGGGTTTGGGTCCGGAAATTTCTGCTGTGTTTGGAAGTATGTGTACCCGTTTGCATACTGGCGAAACCCAAACTCAGATCGGGTACTTAAATATGCGTACCCGTTTGCATACTTGAGTGGTTAAAGTTCTAAAATCGGTTTGTTCATGAACTAATACATTTATATATTAAGGAATGCATTCATTGAAAACCGTGGCTATAATGTTCATGAATTGATTCGAGTGAATCAAACCGATTTTGCTTCAATTGTGTTCTTGTATACTTCTATGAGAATATAGGAATTGAACAACTGTTTAACTAGTTTCATTTGAGTCATTTGAACTAGTTATGGTTAAGATGAATAAGGTTGATATGAGAGTGTTCATATACCTAACCTCGGTTAACTACTGTTGAGCCAACATGGTGTACAGGTTTAGGTATGGTTACTAAAACCTAAATGAAGGTACATTTCATTTGTGTATAACAAGATAAGTTTGATCTAACGGTTGAAAGATATTAGCATGAGTCTAATCAGGTTTTCATCTAACGGTGAATATTGAATGCTTTGTTACCAAGGTAACTTAGATTGCAAACCCTGATTTGAAAACTATATAAGGGAGAACTCTAGCAACTGGGAAACCTAATCCCGACACCTTCTGTGTGATACTAGTTGCGACTAGAGTCGATTCTCCTTTAACCTTAGGTTTTTCACGAAACCCTGTAGGTTAACGACTTAAAGACTTCATTGGGATTGTGAATCCAGACCCGACTATTTTCTCTGTAGTTGCGTGTTCTGATCTTAATTCTTCTATCGTGATTGAGTATTATCTTTGCTTAGAGATTTATCTCTGGTAGGTAAGATTAAAAGTAGTCACAAACATCTTCGTCACATCGTTTGTGATTCCACAATATCTTGTTTCGCTACCATACGATTAAGATTATTGTGAGGTGATTGATAATACTAGGCTATTCTTCGGGAATATAAGTCTGGTTTACCAATTGGTTCCTGTGCACCTTGATTTATCAAAATACGGAACAAAACTCGTAGGTATTTCTGTGGGAGACAGATTTATCTATTCCAATAGACTTTTCTGTGACATATTTGTTTATTAACTATTCGACTTTGGGTCGTAGCAACTCTTGGTTGTGGGTGAGATCATCTAAGGGAATCAAGTGCATAAAATACTGCTGGGGTTCAGAGACGTAAGGAGCGCAATTGTACCTTGATCAGTGTGAGATTGATTAAGGCTCAAATACATTCCAGTCTGAAGTTCATTGGTGGTAGGCTAGTGTCTGTAGCGGCTTAATACAGTGTGGTGTTCAAAACTGGACTAGGTCCCAGGGTTTTTCTGCATTTGCGGTTTTCCTCGTTAACAAAATTATGGTGTCTGTGTTATTTCTTTTCCGCATTATATTTTGTTATATAATAGCAATATCACAGGTTGTGCGTTAAGATCAATCAATTAGATAATCCAACCTTTGGTTGTTGATATAAATTGATTGACACTTGAACATATGTCTTTGGTATCGTTCAAGTTGTTTCACATGATAATCAGGCTCGTAGATTCTATATGTTTGATTTGCTGATTACGTTGTGAAACAGAGATATAAATTCTTTGATATACTTTTCTCTAGATTGAGTCTGTCTGTCTAGTTGATTCTCTTGAAAGTATATTGGAGTTTGTCTATTCAGATTGCCGAACGAAATATTGGGTGTGGTTGCTAGACCCCTGTTTTTTCAGAAATTAAATCCCAAAGTTATTATTTATAGATTCTATTACACTTGATAAATCAGTTGAAGAAAAAATTAGGGATTTTGATTTAACTTAAACTCTCACGCGTACTATTATTAACAATTTTATACAAGTGACAAAATATCAAGTATTTTTGGGCTAGTTTTGATTTTTATAATGAAATTTCCATATCGCATGTCGACTTGTTAACTAATTTCGGTGGGATCTTGGTCGTTTCGGTGAGTTTCTCGCCTCTCCGAGATTGAGAGATTGTCTCGGTTATGAATCGAGACCATGAATCTGGGCAAGATCTCGTCTCGGCCAAGATTGACTAGGTTGATTGGAAGTATATGATCTTATAATCCTACTTTTCGTACAAAACTTGGTTTACAATTCAAAACAACAATTTCTTGACCTCTCCCTTATGAACGAATACATATAACTAGGTGAGGTGACTGAACAAAATCTAAGCATTCAACGAATTGGTTGTTTTATCTTTTCATTTCATTTCGTTTTTTTTTTGTTCATGTGATACAACCATATGGAAGTGTTAATTATTGGTATTTTGATGCATGACTAGGTAATTATATCAATTTGGTTTTAAGAAAAAATATCATTCAAGTTCTGATTATAATAATTTATAGTAAATGTGATATTATTTAGGCAGCCATAATATCTTCCTCCAAATTTTGATGAATTCGCATCAAAGAAATATGATATATCAATCTTTAGAAATTCTGGTATTCTTCTTGTAGTTGTTTTTATTTGCGAGATTTACAATATATTACTGATGCTATTTTTTTCTTCTTTTTCTCTTAAAGTACTATCGAATTTAACTAATTTTGTAAACCTGGAATCTAGACATAATTAGGAGCACATGTCAGCTCGTAAGTGACTGAAATGGGGACATAGAGGCATAGACGATCTGGAACCTTCAGATCCTTTGACTTAATATTGGGTAAATTTTTGAGAAAGAAAATATTTGTTACTAGAGAGAAAGTCGTCTACGAGTTGTATTAAAAAAAATCCAATCAATAATCATTTTGATTTCCCCTATCACCCTAACCCTACCTAAAATAAATCTTCAACCGAGTCGCTACTTTATTGTGTTGGTATTATTTTGTGAGACTTCATATGAAAAGACGAGCAATAACACTCTTTGGAATGTTGAAGAAAATGGTGACTGGATTCTAACGTAAGAGTTCACAATGAATAAGATCTTTACTAGAAAGGCTAATTCTGTTTTTAAACAATATGGTGAATAGATAAATACTTATACTAAAGATGGCGACATATTTAGAAAGCAACAATTTAGAGTAAGCAGCAGCAAGCTTCTCGTTAAGAAGTCTCCATCTAAGATCAGGATCACCATTATTATGTGAGTATTTCCTCATATGCTTTATCTTTATTACACATGAAAGAGACTCCGGAAGCTCCATAGGTTCCGCACAAACAGTTGGTGCAAAGTTTTGTAAATTTCTTACAGTCTGGATAAAAATTCGCTCCATTTCTGGCGAGTCCTGTTATACATACAAAAATCGCATTTGGATCTAGAAAATCTAATAATACAATGTGAAAAGCAGAGGGTACCAAGCACACCACCAACTTTTTTATTCAGCAACCTGTATGGACAAAACCTAATACAATTGCAAGAAGACCAACTTAATGATCCTTGACAATATGTATATAGAGTTTATATCTCTACCTCTTCTCAATCAGTATGTATAGACAAATGAGTATGTGAACCTGAAATTTAGAAGGGTACTTGGACGATATCCCAAAAATCAATATCCAGGATCAAATCTAGTTGTATCCAAATAATTCAATCGGAATTCCTCCAAGTAATAAAACTTGTTATCTATCTTTCAAGATACGAATTCTCCAAGAAACAAGTCTCATAATCGATTATGATTGTATGGACATATCTACTAAGATTGGATACGTACTACTTGCTTCAATCTAATTATAAAGATAAACGATATAATGCGGTAAAGCAAAAACAAAAGATACTAGAAGTTTAATTAATGAGGTATCCGAAAATGCAGAAAAACCCAGGGACCTCATCCAGATTTGAATGTAAAACTGTATTAAGAAGCTACAGACATTAGCCTACTATCAGACTTCAGACAGGAATATAGTTGAGATTGAATCCACCCTCCAGGCGATTCAGTTACAGTCGCACTCATGATGTTTCTCAAACCTCGCAAGGTTCTGTGCAATTGATTCCCTTAGCTAACGTCTTTTACAACCTAAGAGTTGCTTCAACATCAGTGAATAATTTTGATACCAATTTTCCTCTAACGTATAAGCCTATTTGATTTCCTTATAGATCAAAGGTCAAGGATTTGAAATCTGTTTGCAATAGACAAACAAACCACACAATCCAGAGTATTTACACTCACTTAGATGAGAAGCCTGGATCTTTTACCACCTCTCAAGAATAATCTTCAACTAATCTATTAAGAATAGTTTTCAGTTATTTATCTTGAGGAATCACAAAGTTTGAGACGAAGAGAACTTTTCTATTTTTATCTATCTTTCCTGAAAGAGATTACGAGTACCTCTGTTAGAGCATTGCTCGGTCGAACTCGCATGCGTTGCTATCTCAAGCATGTTTGTCAATGTTAGTGATCAAAACTATAAGTCTTGATTTCTAGCCTATTTGTAGATGTCTCGGACTAGGACATAGATAGTGTGGTTGAGCTTAAATATCTCGACGTTCATCTCTTGAAGACGAAGAACTACTAAGGGGAGCTTGTGGAACTTCTTCGACAAAAGGTATGTGGAGACTTGAACTTATCTATCACTTGGAAAGTCTATTTCTATTATCTCCTATATTGAGACATAAGTCGTGTTACAATATAGTTTTCTCTATACACATTTGATATTTCGAGCTGAGTATATCTCGCTTACATATTTCTCGAAATATGTGTTGGTAAGCTTTCGCTTCGACCAACTTCATCTCATATCATGAGAAAATTTCCGAGTAACATCGTACATGGTTTGTGTGATACAATCATTTGGTGTAAGACTTGGAAGGTTTCAATAATGATTATTTCAATATCTTGAAAATTTCTTTGATGCTAATAGTGTGTGAAAACGGCTATTGACATTATAGAAGAATGTTTCAATGATTTAAATAAAGAGTTGATGATGTAACCATATTTGGATATAAGCATATATAGTGTGTTCGCATATTAGTGTATAAGTCCATAAACCGGAAGTCAAGAGTATATGCATATGTGTGTATACGAAATTGGTGAAGTAGACAGGTTAAGTATGCGTACCCGTATGCATACTGGCGGAAGTTCTCGAACCGAAAATCTGCTGAGTTTGGTTTTGGCAAAACTCTTAACTAGTCACCTTAAGTATGCGTACCCGTATGCATACTGACGGAAATTTTTGAACCGAAAATTTCTGCTGAGCTTGGAAACTTTACAAACTCAAAACCGGTTGCTTAAGTACGCATACTCAAGCCGGTTACTTTGTCAAATCGGTCAAGTCCATGAAATTAAACATTTAAATGATAAGGAATGTAATCTTTGAAAAACGTGGCTATAATGTGCATGATTGATTCAAGTGAATCAAACGGATTTGATTTCAGTTGTGTTTTCTAAACACTTGAACAACTCTTAACTAGTTTCATTTGAGTCATTTGAACTAGTTATGGTTAAGATGAATAAGGTTGATATGAGAGTAATCATATGTCTAACCTCGATTAACTATTTGTTAACCAACATGGTGTACACGTTTAGGTACAATTACATAAACCTAAATCAGGGTACATTTCATTTGTATGTAACAAGCTAAGTTCGATCTAACGGTTGAAAGATATTATCTTGGTTGAATTAGGTTTTTCATCTAACGATGAATATTGAATGTTTTGTTACCAATGTAGCTTGGATTGCAAACCCTGATTTGAAAACTATATAAAGGAGAACTCTAGCAACTGGTAAACCTAATCCCCACACCTCCTGTGTGTTACTAATTGCATAACTAGAGTCAATTTTCCTTTAACCTTAGGTTTCTTCTCGATACCCTGTAGGTTAACGACTTGAAGACTTCAATGGGATTGTGAAGCCAGACCCAACTATTATTTTTTTAGTTGCGTGATCTGATCTTGTTGTTTCTATCGTGTTGAGTACAATTGAAATGATTGGCTCGAGATTTTATATCTCCAATAGGCAAGATAGAAAAGTAATCATATAAAAACTTCGTCTCATCGTTTGTGATTACAAAATAACTTATTTTACTAGTCGATTAAGTTTATTGTGAGGTGATTGATAATACTAGGTTGTTCTTCGGGAATATAAGTCTGGTTTATCAATTAGTTCTTGTTCACCTTGATTTATCAAAAGACGGAACAAAAACTCTTGGGTATTTCTGTAGGAGACAGATTTATTCAATCCTATAGACTTTACTGTGTGAGACAGATTTGTCTATCAAGTCTTCGACTTTGGGTCGTAGCAACTCTTAGTTGTAGGTGAGATCAATTAAGGGAATCAAGTGCGTATTATCCTGCTGGGATCAGAGACGTAAGGAGCGCAACTGTACCTTGAATCAGTGTGAGATTGATTAGGGTTCAATTACAGTCCAGTCCAAAGTTAATTGGTAGTAAGCTAGTGTCTGTAAAGGCTTAATACAGTGTAGTGTTCAATCTGGAATAGGTCCCGGGGTTTTTCTGCATTTGCGGTTTCCTCGTTAACAAAATTCTAGTGTCTGTGTTATTTATTTTCCGTATTATATTTTGTTATATAATTGAAATATTACAGGTTGTGCGTTAAGATCAATCAATTAGAATATCCAACCTTTGGTTGTTGATTTACATTGATTGACACTTGAACGTTGGTCTTTGGTACCGTTCAAGTAACTCCTCTTATATTCAATCAGGCTCGCAGATTTCTATTTACTGATTGCGGATTGAATTAAGAGTTAGATATGTTAAACTCTTTGATATACTTTATTCTAGATTGAGTCTGACTGTCTAGTTGATTCTTTAGAAAGTGTATTGGAGTAAGTCCTCTCAGATTTCAAAACGAATTGTTGGGTGTGGTTGTTAGACCCCCGCATATTCAATTGGTATCAGAGCAGGCAAACACATTAAAGACCTCATAAGTCTGTGTTTGTAGCGGTCTGATATGGACAAAGGTGCTATCTCTATAAAAATACCACCAGTCTTCGATAGCTCTAATTACTTATGGTGCAAAATTGCTATGCGTGCTTTTCTTCAAGCGCTTGATTTTCAATCATGGGTTTATGTAGTTAATGGCTATGATGCTCCCGTTGTGGCAGTAGGAACTGTGAACGTTCCAAAGAACATTGCAGAATACAATGCTGCCGAGATACTTGCTGCACAACAAAACTCCGACGGTTTGAATGCCATCATACATGCAATTACCTCATATCTTCAGTACTATGTGACTACTTGCACTAGGTCTAAAGATGCTTGGGATATCTTAGAAACCATATTCGAAGGTAATACCAGTGAAAAGGAAGCTAGGATTCAAAACCTTAATTCCGATTGGGAAAACCTTCGTATGGAAGATGAAGATTCATTTAATGAATTTAATCACAAAGTTTCTGAAATTGTTAATGCATCTTTTGCATTGGGTAAGACTATTCCTGAAAAGGAAATTGTGATGAAAATTCTCAGATCGCTGCCATCTAGATACAATTCTAAGAAGCATGCCATTGTTGAAGGAAATAACCTTGATACACTTTCCAAAAATACTCTTGTTGGAAAGCTTAAAATTTTAAATCTTGAACTTAAACAAAGAGATAAATATCATTTGTTAAGCAATCATGTTGTTTCAACTGATAAAAAGTCTCGACGTCCTAGAATGATTGATAAAAGAGATGATTATTACTTTAACTCTACTTTGTCACTGTTTATACAACAACTTAAGAAAACTCTTAGACGAAGTAAAAGAAAGTCTCAAAATAAAGTCAATTCAATCAATAAGAAGGATAAGAAAGTTCAGAAAAACTATGTTTGCGAAACTGGTTCAAAGTGCTATAAAAGTATCCACGATACTTATAAAGATCCTGATACGGAGTTGAGTTCGTTAACCAAAGCATAGATGGATACTCTTGACTATTGTCCTGAGAATGAAATATATGAATGTTCGCCTCTTTGCTGATAATCACACTTGTCCTCCTAATAGTCCTGATTATTCCAGGATGAACAATCTTACTTCTCCAGAAGAGTTTCAACTGGAAAAGGAAGCTTTGATTAAAAAGATTGAAGATTTGGAATGCCAACTGTTTAATTTAAGACTGAAGGTTGTCAATTACAATTGTGATTGCAATAAGACTTGTCGAACCTTTTCGGATGAGTCCTTTAAACATCATCAACAAACTCCTCCCGACTCTATATCATACTCAAGTCACCCTGATAAAAAGGATGATATGGATAATCACAAGATCTTACCAAATTCTTTGGTCACTCTGTGTGAACATCAGGATCATCTTAAAGATATTAGCACTGATAATCAAGAGCAGTTCTCCTCTGCTAAATGACGTGTGCATAAGAAGAAAAAGAAATTTCCTATGAAACCGTTCTTTTCAAAGGAGATTTCCAAATTGCTCCACGATTTGCAAAAAACAACAATCAAGGTGTTCAAAACTGTGTGTAAAGAAGAAAAGAATGATGTGCATAACTCATCTTTCTTAAAGAGAATACAGAAACAAAAAGTAACAAATACTTCATCCCCTCGTAAGAAATCTGCCAGTCCGGTAATGGATTGGAACAATTAAATTCTGTAATTTTGTGTTGATGAATTTTTGTCTATCCCACTTAGACAAGAAGCATAATCTTCAAGAGGGTTGTAATGAAATATTTCTATTATCTTTCTAGGGATTATTCTGTTTTCTGTATGTTTTCAACTTAGAAGCGCGTACGTTCACGAACGACCTTTTCTTTTAAGACCTTTTCCGAGGATAACCTTTTTCTGTTAGGGTTTTGGTCAAAGGTCTTTTTGAAAATTTATCCACTATCTTCATTCCTTTTTAAGATGAAGACTTCCTCCATTGCATAAACATTTCATTTATATCTCTTATATCATGTCCTCTTCAAGTCTTTCAAGCAAGAAAAGTGATGTTTGGACCGTTCTCTTTCCCTCTAAGAAGATTCATTTTGATTCTTCCGATAATGAAATGTACTCTGACAAACATGGTTCCTCTCCTAATGGTAACCCTTTTGTCTCTCATTTTGATAAGCACTCTTTAACCATGAATCTCGTCTTGGAACAAGTTCGAGCCCTGAAAAGTGAACTCGAAGCTTCTTCCAAGTGACTTGATAAAAAGATGGATAATCTTGAATCTAGGATTGATCTGATCGAAGATGAGTTAGATGAATATAGGGAATATGAGAAGAGTATTCAAAGTAAGTGAAATGCTTCATAGGAGTTGATTTTATTCTCTAGTAAATCTTCCTTTTGTTTTTAGAAGAATAACTAGGGTTTGGAATAGCCATTATTGTGAGTACACATAGCTATGTCCAACGTTTTTCATCTTCATTGTTTTTAGATTTATTTATTTAAATTCTAAAGATGTTTCGGAAGATGATTTTTGCAATTTTGATCTTTATGATTTTATATATTGAAAATTGTTATGGGATATGTTGTTCATGTCCGTGAACCTGTGACAGTCCCATACTTGTTCAAACGTTATCTCTATTATGTCGATATGAATGTATTGATGGAAGATAGAATGAACTTTTGACATTAAAAAAGTTAAAGCCTTTTATGTCATGTTTTGATAAAAAGAAAGGATAAAACTTTTTTTTACAAGGATTAAGTCTATTATATGTCATTGTGCAAATAGTGATGAAAAATAGAATGAATCCTTGTCTATTCTGCAGTATTTGGTCGATCTCCGATCCACAATATTTGTGCAATATACTGTGTTGTTACATAAGGTTTCTTATGTCGAGCACAATCGACTGAGTTATTCATTCTTATGATTAACTTAGTTGTTTCTCCGTAAGGTTCCCTATGTTGAACATGATCAACTAAATTAATCATTTTCTTTTGGTTATTTTAGTTGTTGCTCCGTAAGTTCTCTTATGTCGAGCATGACCAATTAAATTGATCGCTTTTTGTGGTTAATTTGGTTGTGTATTCCAATTTAATTAATCATGAGTTTTCTTGTAATTAATTTGGTTGTTATTTTTCACTTGAACTAACTATGGGTTCTCTTCTGGTTATTTCAATTAATTTTTTTGGATACAAATTCATGTTTTCATGTGATTTGGTTGTCCAAAGAAGACCTTTTTTTCTTGTAAAAGTAAGGTCGCCTTTGTTGTTCCTTCGGGGATGACATTTTATGGGGGAGAGTTCTTTTGAACTTGTGCTTAATTGCCAAAGCTTTGTGGGGAGTGTGGCTGTGGAATTTTTAGGGGTTAGCTTGTATCTTCATTAACTTCTTGATGAATGCATTTAGCTTCGGCTTTATGATTGCATCTAAATTTGTTGGTATGTTAATACACCTTTTGGTCATGATGTATCTCCGTGGAAATTTCATTAGGATCCACTAATTTTCGTACCTTTGCCAATTTTTTCGACAAAAAGGGGGAGAATTAATGTGTAGTTCACACTACAAATACATATGGTTTACGGATCATTATGTAAGGGGGAGTAGTTTTCATGTTGAGATATATATTGACTAAGGGGGAGTGATGCATATCACCAGAGTGTTATTGTCAAAGTTGTGATATAATTGAACTTTGATGCTGTATAATAATACTATGACACTATATAACAATGATTGAGAGCATTTTGTTTTCTCATTGTTATAGCTACAAATCTTCAATAACCGTGATGCTGAACTTACAACCTTTAGGATCATGGAGTACTTGGAAGTAACGAAGATTTTGAGTCGCGTTGAAGATGCCAAGGAGATCAAGCATGTGTATAAGAAGCTACAATTTTATCTTTTTTGTAATCCATATGTATTGATAGTTTTGTCACTAAAATTGACAAAGGGGGAGATTGTTAGAGCATTGCTCGGTCGAACCCGCATGCGTTTCTATCTTAAGAATGTTTGTCAATGTTAGTGATCAAAACTATAAGTCTTGATTTTTATCATATTTGTAGATGTCTCGGACTAGGACATAGATAGTGTAGTTGAGCTTAAATCTCTCGACGTTCATCTCTTGAAGACGAAGAACTACTAAAGGGAGCTTGTGGAACTTCTTCGACAAAAGGTATGTGTAGACTTGAACTTATCTATCACTTGGAAATTCTATTTCTACTATCTCCTATATTGAGACATAAGTTGTGTTACAATATAGTTTTCTCTATACACATTTGATATTTCGAGCTGAGTATATCTCGCTTACATATAGTTCTCCTATATTTTGTTTTCTAAACAATTGAACAACTCTTAACTAGTTTCATTTGAGTCATTTGAACTAGTTATCGTTAAGATGAATAAGGGTTGATATGATAGTAATCATATGGCTAATCTCGGTTAACTATTTGTGAACAAACATGGTGTACACGTTTAGGTACAGTTACATAAACCTAAATGAGGGTACATTTCATTTGTGTGTAACAAGATAAGTTCGATATAACGGTTGAAAGTAATTAGCTTGGTTGAATCAGGTTTTTCATCTAACGGTGAATATTGAATGCTTTGTTACCAAGGTAACTTGGATTGCAAACCCTGATTTGAAAACTATATAAAGTAGAACTCTAGCAACTGGGAAACCTAATCCCCACACCTCCTGTATGTTACTAGTTGCATAACAAGAGTCGATTCTCCTTTAACCTTAGGTTTTTTCTCGAGACCCTGTAGGTTAACGACTTGAAGACTTCATTAGGATTGTGAAGCCAAACCCAACTATTATCTTTGTAGTTGCGTGATCTGATCCTGTTGTTTCTATATCGTGTTGAGTACAATTGAAATAATTGGCTCGAGATTTTATATATCCGATAGGCAAGATAGAAAAGTAATCACAAACAAATTTCGTCTCACCGTTTGTGATTCTACAATAACTTGTTTCGCTAGTCGATTAAGTTTATTGTGAGGTGATTGATAATACTAGGATGCTCTTCGGGAATATAAGTCTGGTTTATCAATTGGTTCATGTTCACCTTGATTTATCAAAAGACGGAACAAAAACTCTTGGGTATTTCTGTGGGAGACAGATTTATTCAATCCTATAAACTTTTCTGTGTGAGACAGATTTGTCTATCAAGTCTTTGACTTTGGGTCGTGGCAACTCTTAGTTGTGGGTGAGATCAGCTAAGGGAATCAAGTGTGTAGTATCCTGCTGGGATCAGAGATGTATGGAGCGCAATTGTACCTTGAATCAGTGTGAGATTGATTAGGGTTCAACTACAGTCCAGTCCGAAGTTAATTGGTAGTAGGTTAGTGTCTGTAGCGGCTTAATATAGTGTGGTGTTTAATCTGGACTAGGTCCCGAGGTTTTTCTGTATTTGCGGTTTCCTCGTTAACAAAATTCTGGTGTCTGTGTTATTTCTTTTCTGCATTATATTTTGTTATATAATAGAAGTATTACAGGTTGTACGTTAAGATCAACCAATTAGAATATCCAACCTTTGGTTGTTGATTTACATTGGTTGACACTTGAACGTTGGTCTTTGGTACCGTTCAAGTAACTCCTCTTATATTCAATCAGGCTCGCAGATTTCTATTTGCTGATTGCGGATTGAATTAAGAGTTAGAGATGTTAAACTCTTTGGTATACTTTATTCTAGATTGAGTCTGACTGTCTAGTTGATTATCTAGAAAGTGTATTGGAGCAAGTCCTCTCAGATTGCCAAACAAATTGTTGGGTGTGGTTGTTAGACCCCCGCATTTTCAACCTCAATAACAAAAAAAACAAGATCTGTATACACGAACTATCAAGGTAAAGATAGTAGGATTGGCTTAACGAATCCCCAAAGCGAAATCTTTCAGTCGTAAACCTAATTATGTTTATCATAGAAAACCTAAGTTCATGGAGGACGAGTCTAGCTATCAACTAGGAACAAAGTGCCAGGGATTGAATTTCCCGTTAGAAATAACATCTCTATTTATAGTTTTTCAAGACTGAAGGTTGCTTAAAATTCAAGCTAAGATAACTTGAGAATCAAGTAAACACTTTCTCTGTTTAGATGAATCTCTAGTTAGGGTTTCAAGCAAGGATATCAGATTTTTTCCTTGAAAATACAATAGAAGAATATACACTATGGTCCAGTTACGGAACCGTGTATAATGACTGTTCTGTTTTGGAAAATATGCCTTTCGAACTATAAGAAAATTGATTTTCATTCAAACACTTAAGAGTTGAATCATGATACACATATAGGTGTTTTTGATACGTACGATCTCTATACCTTGGTGACTATTATTATAGAGGCGGGATTCAGAGTGATAATATAGACGGAAAATTGAAAACACCAGAAACTAGATTCGAAGAAATTATCTTCTCTAAATTATGAACAAGAAAACTTATCATTAATTCCCTCTTTGTTATGCTCACAATCTCTATAAACAGTAAATAATTAATTGTCTCACAAACTTCTATCTAGGTGATTAGTCTCACAAACCTCCCCTTTCTAGATATGTGTGTCTCACAAAACCATTATACCTTGATATCCTTAACTATGAGCCAAACATCTCTATTTATAGCTTTGGTTTGGTTTCCCAAACCTTTAAGGAATATATTTCCTTATCTAAGTATACTTTCTTTTATAGGAATATTACCTTGTCTAGGAATAATTCCTTTTCAAATTATATTTCCTTGTCTAGGAAATATTCCTTTTCTAGGTATATTTCCTTATCTTGGAATATTTCTTTATCTAGGAAGACTGCCTTAAAATCAGTATTCCTCACTAAAGTATAAATCTATCCTCAATATAACATGAGGATTGCTAAGTTCCCAAAAGAAAAAAGATACACATATATCAGTTTTAGTGATCTATGAAGTCTTAGAAGTATTTAAGAGAGTTATAGAAATTCCAAACATATTTTAAAAATAAATCTTTGAGCATCTGCTAAATTCTACTGGGACTATTTGTGAAACGGTTCGTGAACCGTAAGGCTAAAGTTCACGAGTCAGGATGCTACGGTTCGTGAACCGGGTTCGCCAACCATACTCGGCTCGAGAACTCAGATGTATACTGTTCGCGAACTGGGTTCGCTAATAATCGTACTCGGTTTATGAACTCAGATGGACACAGTTCGTGAACTGGGTTCGCGATCCTTAAGCATTTTATACCAACAACAAAAATTCAGTTCACCATGCTTCGCAAACCGGGTTCGTAAACTGTTTCCAACTGAACTGTTGTTTGCGAACTAGTTCGCCAACCTTCCTTGTATTTCCGAAACTCAGATATTTATGGTTTGCAAACTGTTTCGCCAACCTACCCTGAGCAGATATATTAGAAGTTCTGAATTTCTCTCTTATGATGTTTGAAACATTCCCGAATGATAAAATCAATTGTATGAGCGATTTTCAATTAATCTACCAATTAATCCTCAAACAATGAATTGTTTCAAACTAATATTTTTAAGGACCTTTGAACATCTATGCTTGAATCATATTTCGATATTTTTAGCAAGACAAGCTTGACTCAAAATTTCTTCTTTGTAAATATACTAGAAGTCATACGACATAGTCTCAAATGATAGAATGGTAAAATAGTGAGTTAAATAGAATGGTTCAGTCTTCACATACCTGGTAAAATAAGTTCTCCAAATGTCTTCGCCGATCTTCAGTCTTCGAGGGTGATGTCTAATACTAAACTACCAAAATCTAACCTAATTCGAGACTTTACTTAATAAACTAGAAATCAAGAAATGGTATTGATTAACTAATATTGACAACAAGCTTGAGATAGAAAAACTTGTACTTTCATACAGGTGTTGCATGGCTGTCGTCAGCTTGTTTCATGAGATGTTTGGTTAAGTCCTATAACGAGAGAAACCCTCCAAATCCACGATGGACCAAGAAAGAAAGAGGGGTCTATTCGACTGGTGAAATAGATGGACTCGTATGCCTATTCTGATGCGGTGGGATGGGGTTTAATCGAGCATTGATCTACCACAAAGCATACAAAAACTGCAATACTAAGGTCACACATGAAAACATGAGCGACCTTACTTTTACGAGAAAAGAAGGATTTCTTTGGACATTAACAAATCACGTAGATTTGTATCCAATAAACTCGAATTAACCACAAGAAGATCTTATTAATTAATTTAATCGGAAACACTCAACATAAGAAAACTTACGGAACCATACAGTACTTTCACATAATAGTGGATCAGGAAAAGATCAATACTGTGGAATTTTTCAACAAGTTCATTCTAACTTTTATCAATATTTGCAATATATAAAACCAATAAGATTAAATACTGCAAGATCATCTTCCAAATAACTTAGAATTTAAATAAATAAATCTTAAAACATTGCAAGATGAAAATCGTTGGAAATATCTATGTGTAATCACAATAATTGCTACACGAAACCCCAATTATCCTTCTTAAACACAAGAATAAATTCTCATTAGAAGTTTCCTAGACATTAAGATTCTTGAAAAATTGTTTATCTTTCCTGAACTCCTTGTCGTCAATAGGCATTGGAACATAAGATTCATGAAGAAAGGAGTCAATTCCAACAAACCTTCTTGACTGTTACCGAACCAGAGCCTTTTGAATTTCAAGAGATCTTAGTACGATAGCCTTTATTTGTTGAATATCCATCCTTGTTTCTTTTAAATCTTCAAGAACAACATAAAACTTTTGAAGATTTGAGGTGTTAACCCTTGGTTTCTACATATTCTTCATTTTTTTCTTCAAAGTTGTAGAGGAATGGGATTCGTCTTTTTCCTTCATGACTGATAGCTTACCAATCATATTAACATCCTTTCCATCAGAAGAGATGATGCTTGGAGTCTCTACGGAATTAAAATATGGGTTTGTGAAAAGGAACACACAAAAAAAAAACTCTACAAGCAATATTTTGATGAAAAGAGTTTTAGAGAAGGAAAAAAGTGTAGGGTTATGTAACCTATATAGTAAGTAGGGTTCACGTACGATCAACATATACAACCCTAAGAAGGTCAGAAATGTCGATTTTAACTTTTTTTTATTCAAATAGGGTGAACTCTTTTCAATACCATTACTTGAAGATATGAAAAGAATAAATAGAACTTCAGGTAATCATATTCAAGATACAAATTAGAATATATAGTTTCTAACCCTGTAGCCTGATTGTGCACAACTCTTGTATCTTTTCAAAATATGGGCACATGAGACAAGATGCAATTTCATCACAGTTAGGCTATGTTGGGTTGAACAATAATCTATTCACCACAAAGTTCCTGCATGGAATTTTCAACATCCCTCTTTATAGGTCGTTTAAACCTAGTTATTTTCTGTAGTGATCTAACTTTTTCTTTAGAAATCAACTTCTTAGGAGATGCGTTAAATTTATATACCTCGAATGGATTCATTTTTAGAACAAGTTTGAACTTGTTTGCTAATCGACTGGCTATTCGTTGCAGTTTGTTGACATACCTTAATTTTATGTTTGTACTTGAAACAATGAGAGACTTCACGACCCTTAATGGTACAATAAGGACATGCCAATGTGGAGGATGGTTCGGGCATTATAGATGAACATGCCGCTAAAAAAAGTGAAGTACCTGAAACATATGAAGTAGAGTTTTCATTAGACAGAGAAAAATCCATTTCATCCTCCAGTTTGGTCGATGATGTTCTCCAACAAAAATATCAAGGTTGATGTGAGTATTGCTATAATTATCAAAATTAACATTTTCACCAAGGAGTGCTACACTTGATTTTTCATCTTCAGTCGAATCATAGTGATCAGAAGTTTCATTGCAGCAAGACCTTTGTTCTCAGTGTATTTTCTTTGATTTGGACACTCATTAGCAAAATGACCAAAACCTTTACACTTGAAGCACTATGGCATATTTTCATCATAAGTGTCGACAATATCCCTGTTTTTTAGGAGGAACACGATCATAAGGCTTAACGGATGATCTAGGTTTGTCTCTGTTGAACCGTTTACTTCTCTTCAAAAGAAGATCTATAAACTGTCTTGTGATCAAAGAAACTCAATTGTCCACATCTTCATCTGATGATTCAGTCTCAATAGGATCAACCACAGAGTTTCCAATACTTTTACTTTTATCAAGTAGTTTAATGTTCTTTTGTCCTTTGAACGTAATATCCTTTCCAGTTTTGGATATATGCTCATGATCAAAGATCTTTAACTTTCCAACAATAGTATTCTTGGAAAGTGTTTCAAGGTTATTTCCCTCAACGATGGCATGTTTCTTAGAATCGTATCTAGTTGATAGCGATCTGAGAATTTTCATCACAATGTCCTTTTCAGAAATAGTCTAACCCAACGCAAAAGATGCATTAATTTTTCAGACACTTTGTGATTAAACTCATCAAATGAAACTTCATCAGCCATACGAAGGTTTTCCCAATCAGAATTTAGGTTTTGAAGCCTAGCTTCTTTCTCAGAGGTATTACCTTCAAATACAGTTTTCAATATATCCCAAGCATCTTTAGACCGAGTACACGCAGTGACATGGTGTTGAAGATCTGGGGTAATTGCATGAACGATAGCATTTAAACAGTCAGAATTTTGCTTTGCAGCACAAATTTCGACTTCATTATATCTACCAATATCCTTTGCAACAGTTACACCATCTACTATAACCATTGGAGGATTATATCCATTAACAACACGAACCCATGATTGAAAATCACGTGCTTGTAGAAAGGAACGCGTAGAAATTTTCCACCATAAGTAATTCGAGCCATCTTAGACTGGCGGTATGTTTATAGAGATAACACTTCTGTCCATAGAGTCAGATTGCTACAAACACAGACTTATGAGGTACTAGCGTGTTTGCCTGCTCTGATACTAATTAAAAACGCGGGGGTATAACAAACACACCCTATATTTCGTTCGGCAATCTGTGTGGACTAAACTCCAATATAATTCCGAGAGAACCAACTTAAAAGTGAGACTCAATCAAGAATTATATCAAAGAGGTTTATCTCTTTCTTAATACAACCAGCAAATCGAACAGATAGAAATCCGTGAGCCTGATTGAAGTAAGAATAACTTGGACGGTACTAAAGACCAATACCCAAGTGTCAATCAAGTTTTATCCAACAAACAACGTCGGATTTATCAACTGTGATTGAACTACGCACAACCTGTGATATTTCAATTATATAAACAAATATAATGCAGAAAAGAAATAACACCGACGCCAGAAAATTTGTTAACAAGGAAACCGCAAATGCAGAAAAACCCCGGAACCTAGTCCAGATTTGAACACCATATTGTATTAAGCCTCTACAGACACTAGCCTAATACAAGTTAACTTCGGACTGGAATGTAGTTGATCCCTAACCAAGTCTCACACCGATTAAGGTACAGTCGCATTCCTTATGCCTATTGAATCCCAGCAGGACTCTTCGCACTTGATTCGCTTAGCTGATCTCACTTGCAACTAAGAGTTGCTACAACCCAAAGTCGAAGACTTATAAACAAATCTGTCTCCCACAGATAAGTCTATTCTTGTTTTGTTTCCATCTTTTGATAAATCAAGGTGAACAGGAAACTCAACTAATAATCTTATCTTATACTCCCGAAGAGCAACCTAGAAATAATTACCTCACAATAACCTAACTAATTAACAGAAGAAGTTATTGCGGAATCACAAGAGTCTGAGACGAATAACTGTTGTGATTAATTTTTATATCTTACCTACCGGAGATGAATCTCGAGTAAATCTTAGAGAAGATAAAACTCAATACGATAGAACAAGTAAGATCAGAATACGCAACTACAATGAAAATAGTTAGATCTGGCTTCATAAATCCCAAATGAAGTCTTCAAATCGTTAACCTAATAATAGTTTTGAAAAACCTAGGTTAAAGGAGAATCGACTCTAGTTTGCAACTAGGACACACAGAAGTGTCGTAATTAGGTTTCCCAGATGCTAGAGTTCTCCCTTATATAGTCTTTCAAATTAGGGTTGCTTACAATCAAAGCTAAGATAGCTTAGCAACAAACCATTCAATATTCACTGTTAGATGAACTCCTGATTTAAGATTCAAGCTAAGTCTGCTTAGAAATTAAGCAATCAATCTTCATCATTAGATGTTATTAGCTTGATACACACAAATGAAATATACCTATATTTTGATATGGATGAAACGTACCCAAATGTGTATACTTTGTTGGCTCAATAATAGTTAACATAAGTTAGCCATATCAACACTTATAACTTAGCCATATTCATCTAACACTTCTAGATCAAATATGATGATTAATTAATCATGTTAGATAATCAAATGAATCTAAATATGTTTCAAGAGAGTTGTTCAAATGTTCATCATTCCATAGAAATATATATATGAACCATTTGAAACAAAATCGGTTTGGTTTGTAATTGTACAAATTACTTATACAAGAACCAATTCATGAACATAATGCCACCGTTTGTAAAACTAGTTCACATACCTTAATACATTAAAGTTCCAGGGATTTTAATTCGCAAACTGAGTTCGTAAACAAACCTGAACTTTAATTCCATGGTTTCATAAGTATGAAAATCCATACTTTTCGATTTTAGAACCTGACCATTTTGTTCGCAAACTGAGTACGCGGACAAGAGTTCCTAACATTGGCTTTGTACAGCCGTTCGTAAATAAGGTACGCGAACAACATTTGCGTACATGGCCTTGTCTAGATCGTTCACAAACAAGGTATGAGAACAACAACACCGGACCTTTACAGGTAAACCAGTTCGCAAACAATAGTTCCGGTCTGAACTAGACTTACACAGTTAGTATACAAGGTATACACTCTGCATTATATCCAGGTATAGTAGTCGTTCTAAAACTCTCATTTAATCATTGAAACATCCTTGGAAGACAACAATGGTAATCTTACACATACCACTAGCTTCAAGTAATTTTTAAGTGATTAATCGATCAATACGAAACTTCCCGAGTTGATATCAAGTGATTGTCTCACACAAATCATGTAAGATGTTCAAGGTAATTTTCACATGATCATCCTTGACTTAATATTTGGTTTCCAACAAATAAATTGTCTCCAACTAAACTTGTCAAGAATAAGATTAACTTAGCTAAAGCTAAAAGCTTCCAACACGTATTTCGAGAAATAGATAAACGAGATAAACTCGGCTCGAAATATCAAATGTGTATAGTGTAAAAGTCTATATATCTATACGACTTAGTCTCATTAGAAGATAAAATAGAATAGACTTATGAGTGATAGATAAGTTTTAGTCTCCATATACCTTTTTTTGATGAAGTTCCTCCAAGCTCTTCAGTAGATCTTCTTCTTCAATTGGTGAACGTCGGGAAGTATAAAGCTCAACTACACACTTCTGTCCTAATCCGAGACATAACTATAAGTAGACTAGAAATCAAGTATAAACTTTTGAACAACTAAACTTGACAAACAAGCTTAAGATAGCAACGCTTACGAGTTCGACCGAGCAGTTCTCTAACACACACAAGATACCCGAAATAAACCTGTACAAGTTATCAAAGGTATTAATGAAGTATTTGCAAGTATCAAAGTTAATTCCAGGGACTGAAGTGGTTACATGGTTCGGTGTTACATCATTTATCCACTAGGGTGATTTCACTATGAGTAGATGATAATTACAAGTGTTGTTTCAAGTACAATGACTCTCTCTCTCTCTCACACTATTCTTACTCTGCTATGAACCCTAAAAAATCTCAACCCTTACTACATTGTTTACATTTTCCTTATATAGGCAGAACTCATTAGTGGATAACAACTTACTTCCCTCGCTGGCATACCAATCAATCTTCGATGATCCCTTCTTTTGTGATATTGCTTGCGATAAGGTTCATCTTTACTGATGAAGTTCTTCTTAACAAGGCTTGTGTAATAATCTTCCCTAACATTGTCGCTGTCTTCGTGCTCTCCGATGAATACTCTTTCTCCACCTGTCCAGCCAAACTGTAGTTCTGGCGATCTGACCATTCTGATCTCACATTAAATGCTTATCTATGCCTTTCAAACTTGATCGTCGAATTCGGTAAGGCTTTCTATGTTTCATCATTTTAGGTCTTCTGGAAAAAACAACCCCTCCGATTGTATTCAATGTTTTCTTTCACACCCAAACTTCTCGTATTCAAGCCTCGAGATCTATCCACGTGGCGACATAATTTTCTACCCACAGGCTATTTGCTTTCGAATGGAGTATCAAAAGGTCATTTTATTTTTCACCAAATTTTTACTAAAACAACCAATTATGTGCTTTTAACGTCACACATCTACAAATTCTTTTGTGTGGCAAGGCATTATTACTTTATTTTACACAAAATTGGTTAAAAAGACCAAAATCAATAATTCTTGGGTGAAAAGGACATTTAGATTTTGATACTGTTTAAATGGACAAAAATGTAAAAATAGCCGGGATGTAAACAGTTTCATCCTACCCATTTTTAAATACTTTTTCATATTTTTAATTTACATCAGGATGCATCCAGTTTCATCCTTGCTATTTTTTAAGTTTAAGTCTGGATAAATCCAGTTTCATCTTTGCTATTTTTTTGGTGTCCATTTCACCCATAATAATTTTTACTCGTCCATTTGAACCATGTTTTAAAAATATTTGGACAAATAACCCATTTTCCGTTTATTTTATCAGTATCTTCCGAAATTTATCCAAATAGTTTTTGTCTTTGTTAACCACTTATATATGGATAGAAAAAGGGATACCACCCACAAACAATGTTTATTTTCAATTGTTTGATCATTTTAAGATCATATATATTTGCCAAGCATTCGGTTATTTTTCTTCACAACAGATTATTCTCACAACACATTGCCCGTGGAGGAAAAAGAGATTTGACATACATCATGATAATACCAAACTAGGCTTAAGATTGCTCGAGATTTTCTAGAGTTCAGGTGGAGTATAAAAATTGTGTTCAAATTTGAATCGAGTAATAAAACCCTTAAAATTCAGCTATATACTCCACACTAACGTTACTTGACGCGTAAAAGTTCACAGAAAACCTCTTTAGAGAGAATCAAATCATCCAATTCATCGCAAAGAGAGCTTATAGTGGTAACATCGGCAAGAAAATTCAAGATTCGAGGATTGATGATTGAAAATCCAAAACAAGAAACTATAAGTCTAAAACGGATATTGGACAAATATAACAACTAAAATAGAGGCAAAGGCCAAAAGTCTAAAACTCAAATAAATGCAAGTCCACTAAACCCGATTACCATTCACATTAATTTATAATTAGTAATTACCCAGTAACGACAGTGGCAATCTGATCAAAATAAGAAGGAAAAAGACAGTATAGATCGTTCACCTGCTCACGTGTGTGGGTGAACTGTACCCTTCAACGGTACTGTGCAAAATGTGACAGCAGGTACTAAAGATACACGGTTGCATTAAACAATATTGCTAGGAGAAACTGAACTTGGGACTATAACGCCACCTAGGAGTACATGTTAAATATATCCGCATGCCTCCGAGTCATAATCTAGTTTAGCCCTCAATGTTAGAAAATTTTATTTAAACCTTCGGGACAACCCAAGCAAATAGGATACGAAATGGATGGCCAAAAAAAGCATGGCTAAATTGGGCCTACAACTAGATGACAAAGTATGATCATTAAGAAATATTTTATAGAAATCTTTTATCCATTATTTATGTTAATACCTAATATATCATTATTAAATTAGTGCTAATTCGAATTATTAAATAATATTTAATCAAACTAATCCTGAAATTAACTTTCATTAATGCATAATCAACAGTTGTCAAAAATTTTAATTTTCTTTCGAAAGACTCGTTCCAGAATCGGTTTATGTTAGTTAATGTGTAAACCGATTCTGGGTTGAGTATTTTGTAGTGACGAAGTAAACCCATAATCGGAGTTTGAACAATAACCAAATAAACCGATTTCCAAAATCGGTGTTTATATATATCTACATAATCCGATTATGCCTTACTTTCAGAGACAAAACATTCATTACATAGTTTAGGAAATTAGCGCAATACATATAGGATTCAATATGGGAATTCTAGAATTTGACACATCAAATGCTCGTCAATGAACCTCCGAGCACGTCAGTACAACGTCGTGTATTCTTTGTGGTGAATGAACTTTCTTTACCCATTACGAATTCTCCATAGCCCGTTGAAACGTTCCAGCTGGAATTCAATGAATTCTTATATGTTAGTATGTGAACTAGTGTAGTTGACATAGGTACAAAAATGATCGCATTACTCACTTTTTCCCTAAGAGGAGCTCGTGGATGATAGTGGTACACCATATTTCTAACTATTACGTACTCTCGCGTTGCCCCTGTAATGTATTGGAGTCGAAATGCCAAGTCTCTCCATTTGCGGTTGTTGGGATTCGCGGTACACCCGTAAAAGAACTCTTTAACTCTCTTCCAAAACATTGAATAGATTTCATTCGGACGTTCACGGAACATATTAGCAAAGGATTTAACGGGACACAAATCTTCAAACGGTTTCCATTCCATTTTCTAGGCTAAGTGTGTGATATGGGAGTGGCTGAAAGAGGTTGTCCTTATATAGATAAGGACTCAACGGCTATTTTTTTCAAATTCAAATCAAACTACCGGATTTTAGGTATGTCAACATAAACCGATCGTGTCCTTACAAAATCATATAAATTGTGCCTCTCAACAATCGGGTTTTTTAATGCACATGTAAATCGATTGTCAAAGTTACAGAACTTTTCTTCATAAAAATTGGACTTCATATTTATACATGTAAACCGATTTTAAAAGTTACAAAACTTTTCTTCATAAAAATCGGATTACATATTTATACATGTAAACCGATTCTAAAAGTTACAGAACTTTTCTTCTTAGCAATCGGGCTACATATTGGTAGATGAAAACTGATTCTAAAACTGAACATTTGGGAAACTGTCAAAATCGAACCTATTCTGACAGAAAGAATGCCGGAATCCTCCATTTTTCCCACACACACTAAGTCATTCATAAACTGGAAACCAGATTAAGTCATTAATAAACTGAGAGTATCACCAAACATAATTCGACAATAAGTTTAAGACAAGACATAAGTTTTGACTCCATAATTAAAGACATAAACATGAATATAACCATTCATTCATGAACGTCCCCACCACGACCACGTCCACCGCGTCCTCGTTTACTAGGTTGGGCGTTGCTCGATGCACCTTCAGACATCTTTTTGGTAGGGGCTCTCTTTCTCTTCTTCTTTGGCTCATCCTCATCCTCATCCTCCTCCTCATCATCATCCTCTTCCTGCTCCCCAAACTTTGCACCAGCTTCTACATCTTCAAGATCGTTTAATTCATCAATTAGCTTTTCATTGGCCTTCACATTTTCCCCTTCCATGATTTCTATATTTTCCTGGGTTATCAAGTGTCCGACTCGTCTTCTCTGTTTCAATTTCAAATAACAAACATTCAATATATAACGCTAAAACCATTAAAAAAATCGTAATTGAGTAACAGTACGCACCAAGTAATCGAGAGCCGTATCTTTTTCCTCTATCTTGGGCCTCTCATCTACTCGTATCACTCGAGTATGTGAAACTTTGAGGTACCACGGTATGTAACCCGGAATTGCCTCGTCATCTGCTCGATATGGACCATCCAAAGGATATCTGTGAAACGCTCTGTCGTCCCAATAATAACATGATGGTAAATGCTTGTGAATAATGACAATATCATTATGATATGATTTGGTTTTTGTCTCATTGATGTTGAACATCTTGTGCGCCTTTGGGATTTTTTGTACGTAACCGCATTATCTTGCGACTCCCGTCGGGTTGTACATTACATATCCTCTTGGGTGAAACAAAGCCCACAATATTCACTTTGCTCTCTGCATCCAACCTTCTTTCCTTTTCCTTTAGCCAAATCCTGCTTGTAAGGATCAAAGACAATATCATTCGTCGTCAAGTTGTCTAACTGGCGTCTCAAATTCAGAAAATCCATGTTTTGTTTCTTCGGCTTAATTCTGTAGTTGTACTTGTCTCCATAATGCTCTCCGTCCCATTCCTTGTTCTCAAAAGCCCTTTTAGAAAATATTGGTAAGTGCAAATATATCCACGCCTGCAGAAAATCCATATTCCCTCCGAGTTGGTTCTTTTGAGCCGTAGAATCCTTTCTCAATTCCTTCAACGAGTGTGCAAGGATGGCAGTGCCCCAAGAGTATTCGTTCATCTTGTCAAATGGTTGCAACATCTGGATAAAGTTGTTGCTCACACGGGCACCGGAAACTTCGGGGAAGATAACAGCTCACAGGACATAAAGGACATACGCATTGGTCGTGGCGATGATACGTTGCGGCGTCAACTCTTTTCCCTCAGTACGAAGCTTCTGTGTTCCCATGAAGTTGTCCCTCAGCTTCGAGAGATGGAATATCCTCTGATTTGACTTTCCTACTAACATCTCCTTATTGGTCTTCACCTCATCCCATTGGAACACTTCCTTGGTCCACGCATAAATCTTGTCCCATCCAAGCTCTGGCTCGTACCCTTTGTGCTTCATGGCTTACTTCCGTGCTTATGCAGGTAATTGACTTCGCATCATTTGGAGTTATCGTCATTTCTCCAAACGGAAGATGTAAAATATCCGTTTCCTCGTAGTATCTCTCGCAAAGGCGGAACAAAGAGGTCTGTCGTAACCAAGGTCCAAATTCTCGACCGCAGGTATCAACCCCGTTGAATTGACTAGATCGATTACTTCCGGAACTTATCCAACGGTTGTTTCTATTCCTTCCAGTGGCCATTTCCTCATCATACTCACTGACGTTCCTGGCTTCATAAGACGAACGACATCCTTGTGATCCTATAAAACAAAACAACCACGATGGACAACAATCAAAATAGTACACGGATAATAATGTTTACATCATATATCATAAGGTTTAGGTACTTACTATGGTATTGCACTAGTGGAAAACAGCCGATTTAAGATAGTCAGGTAGTGTCGTTTTAACAAGTTAAACAACACTTTCTGAGTGCTGCTGAAAGTGCCGTAGATTCAGTGTCTTTTTATGGAAAGACACTTTCTGAGTGCCCCTGAATTATGATGCATCCTGAGTGCCGCTACGCACGACACCTGGCTATCGTCGTAGATTTGATTTTTTTAATATAAAAAAAATTAGTCAGATCTGGCTAGCTGACTCAAGTTATTCTTACTGGGCTGAAATAAATCTGATTAAAATTCAAATTGTACTAAAATAAAACTGAAATTAAATGACAATTCAAATTCAAATGACAATTACTCAAGTTATCAAATTCAAGTGAAATTCAAATTCTCAAATTCAAATTCAAGTTCTATATAGAATCCGATTCTTCTAATACCAAATGACAGCTCGATTACATTGAACTGTACTCAGGGAACAGCTCCCAGGACATAAAGGACATACGCATTGGCCGTGACAATGATACGTTGCGGCGTCAACTCTTTTTCCTCAGTACGAAGCTTCTGTGTTCCCATGAAGTTGTCCCTCAGCTTCGAGAGATGAAATATCCTCTGATTTGACTTTCCTACTAGCATCTCCTTCTTGGTCTTCTCCTCATACCATTGGAACACTTCCTTGGTCCACGCATAAATCTTGTCCCATCCAAGCTCTGGATCGTACCCTTTGTGCTTCATGGCTTACTTCCGTGCTTATGCCGGTAATTGACTTCGCATCATTTGGAGTTATCGTCATTTCTCCAAACGGAAGATGTAAAATATCCGTTTCCTCGTAGTATCTCTCGCAAAGGCGGAACAAAGAGGTCTGTCGTAACCAAGGTCCAAATTCTCGACCGCAGGTATCAACCCCGTTGAATTGACTAGATCGATTACTTCCGGAACTTATCCAACGGTTGTTTCTATTCCTTCTAGTGGCCATTTCCTCATCATACTCACTGACGTTCCTGGCTTCATAAGACGAACGGCATCCTTGTGATCCTATAAAACAAAACAACCACGATGGACAACAATCAAAACAGTACACTGATAATAATGTTTACATCACATATCATAAGGTTTAGGTACTTACTATGGTATTACACTAGTGGAAAACAGCCGATTTAAGATAGTCAGGTAGTGTCGTTTTAACAAGTTAAACGACACTTTCTGAGTGCTGCTGAAAGTGCCGTAGATTCAGAGTCTTTTTATGGAAAGACACTTCCTGAGTGCCGCTGAATTATGATGCATCCTGAGTGCCGCTACGCACGACACCTGGCTATCGTCGTAGATTTGATTTTTTTAATATAAAAAAAATTAGTCAGATCTGGCTAGCTGACTCCAGTTATTCTTACTGGGCTGAAATAAATCTGATTAAAATTCAAATTGTACTAAAATAAAACTGAAATTAAATAACAATTCAAATTTAAATTCAAATGACAATTCAAATTCAAATGACAATTACTCAAGTTCTCAAATTAAAGTGAAAAATTCAAATTCAAATTCAAATTCAAATTCAAATGACAATTACTCAAGTTCTCAAATTCAAGTTCTATATAGAATCCGATTATTCTAATACCAAATGACAGCTCGATTACATTGAACTGTACTCAGGGAACAACTCCTAGGATATAAAGGACATAAGCATTGGCCGTGGCGATGATACGTTGCGGCGTCAACTCTTTTCCCTCAGTACGAAGATTCTGTGTTCCCATGAAGTTGTCCCTCAGCTTCGAGAGATGGAATATCCTCTGATTTGACTTTCCTACTAGCATCTCCTTCTTGGTCTTCTCCTCATCCCATTGGAACACTTCCTTGGTCCACACATAAATCTTGTCCCATCCAAGCTCTGGCTCGTACCCTTTGTGCTTCATGGCTTACTTCCGTGCTTATGCCGGTAATTGACTTTGCATCATTTGGAGTTATCGTCATTTCTCCAAACGGAAGATGTAAAATATCCGTTTCCTCGTAGTATCTCTCGCAAAGGCGGAACAAAGAGGTCTGTCGTAACCAAGGTCCAAATTCTCGACCGCAGGTATCAACGCCGTTGAATTGACTAGATCGATTACTTCCGGAACTTCTCCAACGGTTGTTTCTATTCCTTCCATTGGCCATTTCCTCATCATACTCACTGACGTTCCTGGCTTCATAAGACGAACGACATCCTTGTGATCCTATAAAACAAAACAACCACGATGGACAACAATCAAAACAGTACACGGATAATAATGTTTACATCACATATCATAAGGTTTAGGTACTTACTATGGTATTTCACTAGTGGAAAACAGCCGATTTAAGATAGTCAGGTAGTGTCGTTTTAACAAGTTAAACGACACTTTCTGAGTGTTGCTGAAAGTGCCGTAGATTCAGTGTCTTTTTATGGAAAGACACTTTCTGAGTGC
Organism: Papaver somniferum; assembly: GCF_003573695.1. Taxonomy (NCBI): domain Eukaryota; kingdom Viridiplantae; phylum Streptophyta; class Magnoliopsida; order Ranunculales; family Papaveraceae; genus Papaver; species Papaver somniferum. The sequence goes on from NC_039362.1 coordinate 167,784,180, forward strand.
CCCTGAATTATGATGCATCCTGAGTGCCGCTACGAACGACACCTGGCTATCGTCGTAGATTTGATTTTTTTTAATATAAAAAAAATTAGTCAGATCTGGCTAGCTGACTCCAGTTATTTTTACTGGGCTGAAATAAATCTGATTAAAATTCAAATTGTACTAAAATAAAACTGAAATTAAGTGACAATTCAAATTTAAATTCAAATGAAAATTACTCAAGTTCTCAAATTCAAGTGAAAAATTCAAATTCAAATGACAATTCAAATGAAAATGAAAATTACTCAAGTTCTCAAATTCAAGTGAAATTCAAATTCTCAAATTCAAATTCAAGTTCTATATAGAATCCGATTCTTCTAATACCAAATGACAGCTCGATTACATTGAACTGTACTCGTAAATTTAGTCCAAAATCATTACAGAAAACTTCTAATTATTAAGGTTTCTTAAGTGATACAAGTCCTGAGAACTTCAACAACAATTTAAGTCATTAGGATCTTGGCACTAGCTTGCGTGAGAGTAGAACTATAGAGGCACAACTCTTTCAACCATTTTTACATCCAGCAGGAGCAACGATCTTACCATCAACCATGACATCAGTTAGCCTCATGAGACCATCGGGAACAGAGTGCTGGCATCCATGAAGGTATCAAACTACATTCAGATGAAGAGTAAGTCAGACCTTATATGCTAGGTTTACATGACTTCAAACATAATATACAAGGAGGTGGTCTAATATACCCATCATCAAGACAACAACAACAAATTTTTACTCCTACAATAGAATAATTTCAATTGAAAAACATAATCACGTAAATTATGCATCCCAACGGATTTTTTCTCCAGATATGGCATTCATGGAGATGGAGCAAACCGGACATAGAGAGTAGAAGTTTTACCAAAGTTTATAGAACATAATTGGACAATCTGACTATATCTTTAAAAAAGAGATGTGTTTATTTCCTGATATGCAGGAATCACTGATCAATCATGCATAAGTGAAAACAATATATTCATATTTATCCCAGAGTCAAGATTATCATCATGTGTACAAAACAATGCCATTCACTTGAATGAACATTTTATATCTGAAACTTTTCAACATGACACTGTTTACAATTCAGTGTCGCATTCAGATAAAATAATATCTCAATTTCTATAGCTCTCGAGCAGCATTCCTAACTGGTGAACCCCTAATTGCAAGGGAATTTCCTAAGTTAAGAGAATTTAAAAAAATACGTTCATCATGCGGCATATGGCATTAGCCCTAGAGATGACAAATCATTGGGTCCCAACAGGATTTAAATAGTTTCCATTTTAGGTTAGTGACACACTAATCAAGGATGCTTTGCACCTAGCAGCACCCAACGAAGTATTACTAGATACATATAGATATACGCAGGAGATACAGAATATGATTGATGTGTTTTCCATCTCCCGAAACACTTAACCAGAAGAAAAGAAGAAATGATTAACTGTAAGGAACATTTGAATATAGACAGATGAAAAATCAGATGATAGGTGGCCACAAACCTGTCGAATCAAGGTGTCATACAACACAATACGCTTGTTTTTGAAAAACCCATACATATAAACCTGTTGAAATTGGTCAAAAAACAACAAATTAGAACAAGCATGTCCATACACACATTAAAATAAAATATCAATAAAGTATCTGCCAATAACATATGTATTAGGAGACAATACTAAAATAGTAAACACAGAATATCTAAAAAATAGACGCCACGAAACATAAGGGATAGGGTACACGGTCATCATCACAAGGGAAAGCACAAACATAAATGACCACAAATAAATGGCCACGTATGATCCTCCAATCTAAAATCGAACATATCAACATTAGAAAACAATGGTTATGGACTTCATTCCTAACATAAATATGGAGATGAACAAATAAACCATATATAGGCAGTGAAAATCATAGGCATGATGAGTATGCAAAGACACATACCTCGAAAAAACATTGTGATTGAATATCTACAACCCACATTCAGCTAGTTCCTTACAACATCAAGAAGTGAATGAATCTCCATATGCATAAAGAAGATAAAAAAAAACAACAACAATTAAACAAGAATTGAACGAGCGTTATTACCTAAGCATCCCCGTCTGAATATTCATCATCTGCGCATTCATCTAGTGCTAGTTCCTGACAGTATCAAGAAGGGAATGAATATCCATGTACATAAAGAAGATAAAAATAATTTAAAACCACTTCCTCATCAACCAATTCATGGTTTGGTTCAGAATCAGTGTACAATGTAATGTGAATTCTATTCTAAATACATTTTATTTGCACAAGGTGCAGAAACATGAGAAAATTGTACTGATTGATGAACCGGTGCCACAACCATAACCATAAACATGTGCAACATATAAACTACTGTTGTGCTGAACTATTCTAGTGCATACTGGCTCAAACACAAAAATTCTTCACTAAAGATTCCAAGAATGAGTAACTGGATTTATTTCATGTTCACGACATTGAGATCTGATACAATTGTTCAAATGACCGTAATCTGTAAAGTTAAGGAAAAGTTATCACACAAACCTAACATTTTCTAACTACTGGTTTAAGATCAAACTCCTAATGTACCTATAGTTCTCTACAGTGGAAGGAAGATAACAACTCTTATTAGCTAGCAAGAAAAGGCAAGCCCTGTACACAGTGGGATATTTAAAAATCATCATCTCCTCAAAGTTCTGCTAGAGAATGATCAATTCTCAGCTGGTTTACGAGTAGAATCTCACCCATCAGCTTCATCAACAATGACACAATTTACCACCAGTGTAAAAAATAACCAGATGGCAACACTAGTTGAGATAAATATACAGGACAACATATTGTGATTATCTAATCCCAGAGAGTATCTTAATTGTAAACTCTATGTAAGTTTGCATTACTGTTCAACAATTAATACATGTATGATAAGAAGAAAGAAGCTTTCATTGAAAGGATCGAGCATTATTACCCGATCATCTACATCGGAATATATCATCTCCATGAAAGCATCAAGAAGTGAATGAATGTTCAAATCTCTTTTCACTTCAAGAAGACTAAAAAATAAACAAGTCCTGAAACAACGCATTATTACCTGAGCAATTTCACTCCAATAATCATCATCTCAAACCGTTTATGAAATCAATGGAGCATCACTAGAGGTTGCAGTGAAGACATATGGATCTTCAAAAGTATTCATATGGGGGTCTGATATTACAGGAGATTCCAAAACCAGATTCCAATGCTTTCTTGTCAAATCACTGCAGTAAAAAACTTGGCTAGCTTGAGAAGCATGGATGAACGACTCATCTTCTTCCTTTGAGCTTCTCGCAAACTTTTCAAAATTGACAAACCTCAACTTTGTCTCTCGATCCACATATGATCCATGTACTTTGTCTTCGACTTCCGCCCAATCACAATAAGAGACAACTTCTGTGAAAACCCCATAGTCTAGTTCAAGTATCTTTTTCAGAATGTCGTAGTATGCAGTATCGTCATCGACAAGGTTAGTATCCCTGGCCCTTGCTCTAAAACAAAGTCATACTTATTTTGACCTAATTAAGCAAAGTCATACTTATTTGACCTAATTAAGCAAAACCCCTAAAACAAATTAACTAGAATAATTATTTTGAACTAATTAAGCAAAACCCCTAAAAAATATTCAAACTTATTTTGACCTAATTAAGAAAAACCCCTAAAACAAATTCAAAAAAAAAAATTGTTTACTATTACCCTTATAAATTGAAACTCAGAAATTAGCTCAGAAATTGGAACTCAAAATAATGTACATATCCTGATAAGTTGGTGGATTGAATCTATGATGAAACCTGAAATCAGAGGTGAGCTAGCGTTTTCAAATCTTCTGAAAGTTGTTGAACCCTAACTAGTCGATGGTAAATAAGTTGTTAAACACACAACCATCATAAATTCTTCTTAATTTGTATAAGAGAAGTGATAAATTTGATTGAGAGTGAGAGAAGTATTAGATATGGCTGAGAGAAGAGAACGGCCTTTCATAAGAGAATGAGAGAGAAAGACGAGAATATGGTTATCTCTTTTGCCCGATGGCTAGATAAAAGTATAACCTAGACTAGACTGAGTCAGATTATGACATGAATAGGCTGAATCGCCTCTCCATGAGAATTGAGAATGAAATTTCTGACATTACTTCAACTTCTTAGAATCTTAAAAAGACAATCTTAGAAAGACTACAGAGCCTTCTTCGAATTTTAGATGACTAGAGATTTCTGATGGCATCATATGGAATTTCTATTAATTTTGATTCTAACTCCAGAATTGAAGTTTCTTACCATCCAACATCTTTTGTGATTTCTAAGTGTTGAAAACTATGCAAAAGATTTACAAAGTACAAAAGAGAAAGAAAAAAAGTTGACAAAACTGAACAAGATTGAAAGTTAATGAAATTGAAACTAAGTTTAAAACTGAACAATATATTTCATTAGATAAGAACAGGGCTAATAAACCTACTAAATCTACATATAATTAGATAGATATCCGTCAGAGAACTTGCAAGTTCTGTAAAACACTTCTTAACATGTTTTGAGTGTCTTCTTCTTTACATAAAAAGAGATGAGACTCAAAACCACAATAGACTTGAACTGTACTCAAATAAATTTCCCCCAAAATAGTTACATATATCACCCCAGATCATATATCCCAAAATACTTACATATATCCCTTCTATTTTCTACACAACTTCTTTGTACCCCAAAAAAAGTCCTATAAAGTTCTAAATTGTTCCACAAAACACTGAACTTCCAAGTTCATGAGAACTAAAAATCTGGATCATCACAGGTGACCGAGTATCGTGGCCATAGAATCATATCGGTTAGAGAAATGTCACCAAGAGTTCCAACACCATCATACAGTTCCTCAGTAGGTACCAAAACTTGATGAATGAGGACCAAACAATCTCCATTTGTTGGCTGTGCACTCGGATCACCACGGCCAAATGCAACAGATCTCTTCCTTAAATTCCTCAAAACTACCTTGTGAACCCTATGCTCAGAACCAGTACCAACATCCATAGCCTGACACAATAATAACATCCCCTTAAGCCAAAAAATAATAACAAGTCTCCATAAGAAAAATAATTAAAACTAAATGGTTACCTATTCAATAACTACATTGTTTAAAATGAGTTAGTAAGAACAAAATCTTACTTGACCAGTATTAACATTGCTGGTGCCACCCTCCTAGCTGCCTCAACATACTCCTCAAGAACTCGGAGACGATCTTCAACAACTCTATTCTTCAGCTGTTCTTGTCGCAACTGCTCCCTAGGAATTGTAGAAGCAAGCAATTCAGTCTTCGAGACACGACCTCCCATACCTCTAACAAAGCCCCCACAATCACGTCCAAATACCTACAAACAAGTAAACAAATTGAGTTAGTAACTAAAAGATTTTATTTTCATAAAAACAAATAGCAATATGAAATTCATATGCACCCACCTTCGCAACTGTATCCCTGTCCACATGGGTCTCTTTACTCTACTGCTCAGTTTGTAGAAGCTCTTTTACCTCTCCCCGCAAAGTACAAAAGAAATTATAAGCAAGTTGAAATCAAACTAAAAAAAAAGCATAGTTGTGAACCTAAAATCAATATGCAAAACATCCAAACTTACCACTAATTTCCTGCATCTTACTTCATAATCATTAGGGTCAAATTGTTCAAGATCTTCTTCTGGAAATTCTTTGTACACATGTGTAGCAACAAAGACTACAGATCTGCTAACAGTCCCAGTTGGACTTTGTTGTTCCATTATATGGCGACGCCGCGCAATACCATCTCTTCCAGTACTATGTAGAGCTTTAACAGCTTTCCTTGCCGTCCTCCCTCTCACCCTGGCTACTTTATCACTATCTTTATTAACCATGTCCACAAAAACCTCCCAATCTTCCTTCTTCTGATTTCTTGGCCTTTTGTTTTTTTTCAGCAACAATAGCACCAGCAGTATCACACACTTTCCTTAGAGGACTCTTCCCATTCCTCCAAGCTTTGTTTGCCATTTTTATAGCTTTGTCCTTGTCAAATTCAGGCACGTTGTACACATTCTTGATTGCTCTCCATACTTCTTCCTTGAGTTCCGGAGGAACTTTCCTCCAGGTTTCGTAAGATGGTGACACAATACTCTTAGCAATCACTCCAACTTTGGTGGAATACAATGGGTTGTCCAACTTTGAATCTCCAATGGGTTGTCCAAGTGCATTGAATTCAACTGGAAGTAGGTGAGCAACTGCATAAAACCAATATACTTAATTAGTAATTATAACTTGACGTTATTATCATTCCTATGTTATTACCATCACTACAAAATAAGGAACCATTCCTGCTTTCTTGAGAACTTTGAGTTTCATTGACACACTGTTGGAATGCCTCATGCCACTGATCCTCAGTATGTAAACTTCCCATTGGTTCATTACTGTGACCATCATTTGGAGAGTGCTCACCATCAGATGAAGATAAATGTTCACTCCTAGAACCTGGACTTGCAGAAGCATTGAGCAAGGGAGTAGGCCAGTCACTTGCAGTTGACCTACTAGTTGTAGGCTGAGATCGGATGCGACTTCCGCTATTAGGTCTCACCATAGTTATCTAAAATCAAAAATAAATCATACCATTTCAGTAGAAAGTTCAGATTTTTCATCATTAAGATCAAATGAAAACATATTTAGATATTAATTATACAAATCATCATAAAAATTGCATAAAAAACCAACCTAAACATGACAAATCAAATACAAAACATAAACCAGAACATATAAATCCATGTAATTTTAAAAAAATTCATATTTTACTTCATTAAGAATATCTGAAATCATATCGAGATGTTAATCATACAAATCATGATATAAATTGAATAATACAAACCCTAAACATGATACTGATCATACAATACAAAACAATAATAAACCTTAGAGTTACTTAACATTATCTTCATACCCAATCACACAAACAATTAGAAAATACAAAATATATGATTTTCATAGTAAAGTGATTTTACCTCAAGATCTTGCAGAAATCAAGTAAAACCTTGTCAACAAACAAACACAAACGATAATTAAAACCAACAATTAAACAATAGGAACAAGAAAAGAAAACAGAAAAGGGGATTTTATTTTATTTTTGCAAACCCTAACTTTACCTTGAACAAAATCAAGATTGATTATGGTTTTGATAATGGCTGGTTTCAAAGAAAATGGTTCAATTGTGTGATTTTTTTCTCTGATTCGGGGTTTAGGTGGGAGCTGGAGTAAGGGGTTTGGATGACATACCGAGGGGTTTCGGTGAGAGAGACGACGGAGAGACCGAAATATATATTACTCGATAATAACGAGGGACACTGGTTTCATCTCAGCCGTTCCAACAAACGAGATATATCTAACCATACAAAGTGGCGGGAATCTTCGCGCCAAAATTCTATGTAGCAGTGAAACAATACTAGCACCTGTGTCGTTGCATAAGTCAACCAAATTATAACCACTACGACGACTTGACTTTAGACAGCAACAACATCATGTTTGTCGTTTCATAAGTCAATCAAAGTCCAACAACAACGACAACTTGACTTTAGACAACGACGCGTTTTGCGTATGGTGGTTTTGAGACATTAGGTTTTGGTGTCGTTACATTATGTCCTAATAAGCGTCTTTTCCACTAGTGTTGTAAACGACGGACGCCCAACTGTCTTTATAACCCCATAATACCTTTCCTCAATCACCGGGTATCCCTAAAGGTGGATCACCAGGGCCGCGAGCAAACATCTTCAGCGGGTCGGGCATGTGGTCACCTTTCTTCTTCTTTGGTCCTTCTTTATTCTTACTTTTTTCTTTAGCATCTCCTCCTTGGTATTGTTGTTGAACTTCTTGTTCTTGAACGACTTCTCTTATCTTTTCATCACTTTCATCCTCACCTTCTTCTTCATCACTTTCACTCTCATCACTTTCTTCTTCACCACCTTCCTTGCCAACACCTTCCTCATCACTTTCACTCTCACCAATTTCTTCTTCACCACCTTCCTTGCCACCACCTTCCTCATCACCTTTTTCTTCTTTAATTTCTCTATCATCACCTTCTTGTTCAGTAGGTGTTTCGGAATCAGATTCTTCATGTGTTGGTTGCTCCGCTTGAGGTGGTGGGTCATCGATAATGATCCCTTTGGCTTTACTCCCCGTGCCCCTTGGGTTTCGGTGGGAAGCATTCAAATTTTTACCGTCTTTTCGACGAGGTCCCAAAGGCTTAGAGTAGCAAGGTCATATTTCCGCTTATATTTCTTTTCGGCTTGATTTTTTGCCTGTAGAGTACGGATTTAAGCGACAAAAAACAATGGAATAAAATGCATTTTTAAAGTCAAGGTACATAATTGGTTTACTCAATATACATATAAAATACGATTCCTAACATAATAAAATTAAAAATCGGATTTTGTGAATTGCTAATGTAAACCGATTCCAGAAATCGGTTTACTCGATATACATATAAAGTCCGATTCTAAACTAGACAATCGGCTTTTTGTGAAGACATATGTATTCCGATTCCAACAAAATAAAGTTACAGGAACATTGGTTACAAGAATCGGACTATTTATACATTAACGTTCACCGATTCCATTTCACATGCAGAACAATCGGTTTATAAGTTTAAAAACATAACCCGTTTCTAACAAGCATCGGGTTACTTCGACATTAACGTAACCCGATTCTGTGAACACTGAAATTTTCTGATTACAAAATTCTCGATTTCTAACCTAAAGCATGTTACTAAAACCTAGTTTAGAGGATTGGGTTGATAGAAAAGTACCTGATTCGACCCATTTCTTCCTCTTGTGCGATACGTGAGGCTTCAGATTGTTCTTGCACTTCCTTCGTTCTATTTCGAATCGCTTCAAAAAGTCTGGGATTGTCGTCACTAGAATGATTCCTGTTAGTAGCATACTTAGTTCTTGGTTTCGATATTTTATAGAAGAAAGAAAACGATTAATCGTTTTTGAATCGTCGATCATAAACGATTTCGGTTTCAAAAATAAAAAAAGAGGGAGTAGAGGAGATGAAGATCGGTTTTTAGGTTAGAAATGAAAACTGATTTTTGTTAGTTAGGTTTATTAAGGATTAATGGAGGTAATTTAGTAATATTAATATTTTTTGAGGATAATTTTGGTAGTTTATATAAATATTAGACACCCCTTATTATTGTGTATAGGTAGATGAAGTAATCTATAGGCTCCAATTAAATGGCATACACCCAATTTAGCCGGGGAAAAAAGCTATGTCCATTTGAGGGGTTTTTTCCGAACGACCACCCTCGTGGACTTACGGTAACATTTTGATGTATAAACGTGCGGCTTTCCATTCGGGCTGACCATTTACAACCACGTCATCATATTATAATGACGGTGTTGACAAGGAATTTTTCTTGTCGAAGAAAAATGAAATTGGAATAATTATTCTGGTGGCCTTGTGGGTGAAATTAAATATATTATTATTAGAGTAGTTTACGAAGGTGCCTATGTCATTTGATGTATCTGTAAGTTTGAATATACAGCTTAACCAGCGAGCACTGACTTTTCACACTAAAGAAATCACCAAAATGCAGTTGTTGAAATTATCAATTCAATCCCATACGAAAACAAAAAAGAAATTATTAACTCAAATTTGGGATAGGTACGAGAAATTTATATCATAGAAAATTCTACTAAAGGCGGGGGCCATCAAGTTGTTTTGAAATCTCCCGTTTGCTAATAGGAAGGCCCTGCCCACCTGGATTAGCAGAGTTGTTTTGGGTGCCATCCATTTGGGACTAACCGTCAATTCTTATTTTTTTATTTCACGGTAATCATAATTCAAGTGTTCGCTAGGCTCTAAATCGGTAATCTTGAGATTTAGGGTCCCATCCATGTGAGACGGTAGTTGTTTTTGTGATATTAGATTCATTTTGATAGTTATAATTCAAGTGTTTACTAGATTCTGAATCACAAAATTGGTTAAAAAGATCAAAATTAATAATTTTTGGGTGAAAAAGATATCTAGATTTTGATACTGTTTAAATGGACAAAAATGTAAAAATAGTCAGGATGTAAATAATTTCACCCTGCCCATTTTCAAATACTTTATCTTATTTTTAATTTACATCCGGATGGATCCAGTTTCATCCTCGCTATTTTTTAAGTTTAAGCCAGGATGAATCCAGTTTCATCCTTGCTATTTTTTTAGTGTCCATTTCACTTATACTAATTTTTACTCGTCCATTAGAACCATGTTTTAAAAATATTTGGACAAATGACCCATTTTCCGATTCTGAATGTGCTAATATCTGGATTTTTCTCACACTAAAAAGAAAATTTGTGCACCATACGAGAGTCTGATATATGCTGTTGAATCTATGATAACTCTTATATATACTGAAGATCACTAGATGTGTGACCAAACGGATATGAATTGAGAAATTACAACAACAAAAAAAAAAAAAAACAATCTTTTCCGTTTCTTTTTTGTTTTGTTTTCTTCTTATCACACTCCTCAATGGATTTCCATTTTCACACATTATATATCAAGCAAGGAAAGTTGTGAGATTTCTTCCCCGTCTATGTTATCAAATCCATATCGTCAGATGTTATCAAATCCATATCGTCAGACGATATTTTTTTTCGTATAGTTACATAAACTTTCTTAACTCTTATAAGAGTGAGTAGAGTTAGGTTACATGTAGTTGTAGGAAATCCTACAACCACATCCTTAATGAAATCTACAGAACAATTCAAGTAATCATCATAAAATTCATAAAAACATTCATTGGATCTTTAATTTGGATACAAAATAACAAGAAAACTCTAACTTGGAGAACAAACAATCTTTCTCTCTCTCCTAAATTCCTTGTCTAAATTCTCAAAAAGATCTCCCTCAATACAAGGTCGCTCGGTCCCTTATATAGGGATTTACATAGTGGATGACAGCTAATAAAGCCCTTATTTTCGGATCTGGTGTGCGTCATTAACGCACGCTTACATTGACTCTTTTCGCACGTGATCTATAATATCGCATGGCTCTTCACACTTTTCTCATGACTAAGCTGACGTCATCTGATGCGTCATTCTGGATACGCTGCATGCGGTTGTCTTCGCTCAGTCCTCATGGTCGTTATTTCGTATATCTAATAGGTGTGCGGTATTTTACTCCTACATTTTGCCTCTTCTCATATCATTCTTTTGACAAAGGGAGCGATATGAGAAACTCCAATATATTCTGCCGCACCCGTTCACCTTTTCATTATCTACCGACATATCTCCGTGATTTCAGTGTAACCGTCTACATGTGCTAATCTTCTTTTTACCGACACGTTCGAATTTAACTAGTCATCTTTTTCATCTATTTATTAACCAAGCTTGAAGAGAGATAATTTTTTCTTTTTTATTTCGTCTTCCCTTCTCGTTTCTGTGAATCCTCTGCAAATCTTCATCTTCTTCAAATTTCTTCATCTTCATCTTTTGAGATCTCAAATTTGACTTTGCTGTTGTTTCTATGGATTCTCATCAAAGGTTTGATTTTGATTTTACTGATCTTATCTCTCTTTCTGATTCTTCTGAAATTGATCTTATCTTTCTTTCTGTTAAAATCATAGTGCTAATCTGTTGTTATATTAATTCCCATACTGGTTCTGTTTCAGCAAAAGTTCTTCCTCTGGCCATACCAAATTACAATTCCCAACCCTAATTCTTCTTCAAGTTTGAAAGACAAAGAATCTCTCAAGAGGAAACCATCGTATAACAAAGGAGTAAGAAATACTTTTTCCTTTATGAAACAATATTTTTTCCTCTGTTTCTTATCTGCGTTGTTATTCGAAGGATTCCGAGTGCGAGATGGTTGGCGGTAAGAAGTTGGAGACTAAAAGAGTTCGCAAAGCCCCCGTACTCAACAAGGGTATTATCATTCCTGAGTTTGACCGTAAGGAAGTCGAGGTCCCTTCTCGCTTTAATGTTGATACTCCTACACAAAGCTTGATTTCCTCTGCTTCTTTGGATATAATTGCTTCTCCAAACGAAGTTTTTGCTGCTAAGGAAGATGTGTCAATTGATCAATCGGTGAAGGAAATTTCTGCTCCTTCAACTGTGACCGAACCATCAGTGAATCAGACTGTCTCTGCCTTTATGAATGCTCCATTGTTTGCGAACATTCCCGCTTATGTAGAGAACATCTTACCTGTGGAAAATGTTACTCCTGTAAAGAATATTACTGCCCCTACATCTATGAGTATCGCTTCCTCTACTTTTGTTCCTTCTTCTTCTAAATTTGCCTCCATTTCGTTGGAGTCCATCTCTGTTGATAAGGGAGTCTTGGAGGGAGTAGATCCCGCTTCTCAAGCTTTATCTGATATTATCAATGCCGCTCGGTCATCCATTACTGACCCCTTTAAACTTCGCATCTGTGATGCTCTGAGTAAGTTATTGTGCGGTTTTCCACCTGTTGATGGTGGTTTTTAGCTTAGGGTCAAAATCGTAAAACTGTATATCTGACATGACGTCACTATGACCATTAGCGCATTTATTGAATCAATCAGCATGCCTACGTAAGAATTACCAGGGTACCTTTTTTTTACATGGGTCATATTCCACGACAGAACCCTTAACACTGACTGACATCATCTATGCCAAACCTTATTTCTCATGCTACCGCACCAAGGCATGCCAACCATGCCAGCCGCACCACTGTGCCAATAACAGACCATGCCAGCCACGTATCCGCGCCAAGGCATGCCAACCATGCCAGCCGCACCACTGTGCCAATGGCATACCATGCCAGCCACGTCTCCGCGCCAAGGCATGCCAACCATGCCAGCCGCACCACTGTGCCAATGGCATACCATGCCATCCACGTCTCCGCGTCAAGGCATGCCAACCATGCCAGCCGCACCACTGTGCCAATGGCATACCATGCCAGCCACGTCTCCGCGCCAAGGCATGCCAACCATGCCAACCGCACCAATGTGCCAATGGCATACCATGCCAGCCACATCTCCGTGCCAAAGCATGCCAACCATGCCAGCTGCACCACTGTGCCAATGGCATACCATGCCAGCCACATCTCCGTGCCAAGGCATGCCAACCATGCTATCCCACCACTGCGCCAATGGCATGCCATGCCAGCCGCACCTCCGCGCCAAGGCATACCAACCATGCCAGCCGCACCACTGCGCCAATGGCATGCCATGCCAGCCGCACCTCCGCGCAAAAGCATGCCATGCCACATGTGCCAATGACATGCCAACCACTTTGTCGTGCCATACCATGCCGACCTTCCCTATGCGGCTACCAAAACGAAGGCGTGCGATGATCAACGGCCACCCTTCCATCTTAGATGCAAATCTTAGCCGTCCAAGGTCGCCAAACAACGCATGGTAACATTTGGCCCAAAAACCTAGTTTTGACCACGCCAAACCGCGCCAAGGCATGCCATGCCACATGTTCCAATGGCATGCCAACCACCTTGCCGCGCCATACCATGCCGGCCTTCCCTATGCGGCTACCAAAACGAAGGCGTGCGATGATCAACGACCACCCTTCCATCTTAGATGCAAATCTTAGTCGTCCAAGGTCGCCGAACAATGCATGGTAACCTTTGGCCCAAAACCCTAGTTTTGGCCACGCCAAACCGCGCCAAGGCAGGCCATGCCACATGTGCCAATGGCATGCCAACCACCTTGCCGCGCCATACCATGCCGGCCTTCCCTATGCGGCTACCAAAACGAAGACGTGCAATGATCAACGACCACCCTTCCATCTTAGATGCAAATCTTAGCCGTCCAAGGTCGCCAAATAACGCATGGTAACCTTTGGCCCAAAACCCTAGTTTTGGCCACGCCAAACCGCGCCAAGGCATGCCATGCCACATATGCCAATGGCATGCCAACCACCTTGTCGCGCCATACCATGCCGTCCTTCCCTATGCGGCTACCAAAACGATGGCGTGCGATGATCAACGGCCACCCTTCCATCTTAGATGCAAATCTTAGCCGTCCAAGGTCGCCAACCAACGCATGGCAACCTTTGGACCAATGCAAAAACCTTAATTTTGGCCACGCCAAATCGCGCCAAGGCATGCCGACCTTGCCACATGTGCCAATAGAATGCCAACCACCTTTCCGCGCCATGCCATGCCAGCCTTCCCCTTCACGGCTGCTAAAACGAAGGCGTGCAACAATCAATGACCACCCTTCCATCTTAGAAGCAAATCTTAGCCGTCCAAGGTCGCCAACCAACGCATGGTATCCTTTGGCCCAACGCCAAAACCCTAACTTTGGCCACGCCAAACCGCACCAAGGCATGCCGGCCATGCCACATGTGCCAATAGCATGCCAGCCACCTTGTCGCGCCATACCATGCCGGCCTTCCCTATGCGGCTACCAAAATGAAGGCCTGCAACATTCAACAACCACTTTTAATCTAATATGCAGATCTTAGCCGTCCAAGGTTACCAGCTAACGCATGGAAACCTTTGGCCCTAGTTTGGTCGCGCCTAAACAAATCCAAAACCCTAACTCGCGCCTAAACTAGGCCATATGAAAGCCATTCTGATCATGCTTTCACACCACTGGCTACCAAACGAAGGGTTACAATAATCAACGGCTACCTTTCCTCTTAAGATGCAAAATCTCGACCGTCGAAGGTCACCACCGAGTCGGCAAGTCTCCCAATCTCAACTTGCCAGACAACAACAACATGCTACATGTTTTCCACAAAAACGCTCAAGACATCAACACATGTCACAAACTGGGGGATGCTCATTGGGTATTGGTTTGGCGGTTTACAGCGTGCGGCGTACACTACGACCGTTATAAGATAGTGTCATAAGGATGAGGCGGTTAGTAAATACAGGGAGTAACGGTGAAACGCTTTCTTGTATGGAACATCAATTCCGGGCGTTACCGGTTACCACCTCCTACCATTTACTCACCCGTCTCCCATTTCTTAATGAGACCAGAGTACGTTTCACTTCGACTGGTATAAATAGGCATTACCTATTTCCACAGAACAACAAGTTCAGGTCAGTAGGATACAACACTCATAAAATATTTGCTAGCTTTCTATCTGTTAGCTTTCCACTTTCTGATACAAGTCGTGAAACAACTACTCTTCCAGAATCAACTATTTTGGTCTCAACACTCTCTTCGCTTCCCTCCCCATGACCAACCCTTCTCCTTCACTTTGTGACCGAAGCAAGTCTGGAACGGTCATTTCTTGGTTTAGGCCGGATTTTTACAGATTGATCTCTCGAATCTAAAGTACTCCCTTGCAGTACATTGTTTAGGGTTTAAACTCGTTTCTCACCCACACACCCGAAATTACCAAAATCAGCAGAAATATTTTTCACCCTCAAACAATTGGCGACCACAGTGGGTGATCAATCTCTCGGTTCCAATACCAATTCGAGAATACGTTTCTCTAACTCAGGAAGATGGTCGGTTTTAGGGATGAATCCGTGTCCTCAAGTTTGACTTAGGTGAACGGAAATGTTCCCTCCCCCAACGCAACGCACAACAACGCAATCGACGAAGGAATACCAAGGATGACTGACTTGGCGCGGATTCAGGAGATCCACACCAAGAACATGGGTCTGATGAAAGATGCGATTAACATCATACTGGACTTCCTCATCAACTTAACGGCAGAGTTGAACGATTCACTTAACCTGGAAGCTCCAGGACTGGGGACTAACATCCCAAATGATCACTCCCAAGTCAACAACTTCACTACTAATCAGAAACCAGTAGGCCAGGAAGCGGCCTCACTGGTGGAAAATTTATGTGAACTCTTACATCTTTCAAAAGATCAACGGATGGAGACGTTCACCGCCATAAATCGAATAACGCTAAACGCGTCCTTGATTCCTTCACACTTGCAAACATCAAGAACGCCAGAGATGTCCATCAACAATATCACATTTACCTTCAACGACGTGATGGCGGAGTAAGGGCATAACCGGGCCCTACACGTCACGTCCCGTATCAAGGACGTGGAATTCAAAAGGGCTCTCATCGACACGGGAGCATCCTCCAACGTTGTTACCCTCAGGACGCTCATAAAGGTTAGGGTACGGCCGAACGAAGTCGTGCGGAAGTCCACTACAATGACCGATTTCGAAGGAAACCAAACCATCACGTATGGGTACGTCAACCTGAATCTATCAGTAGGACCCGTCCAGTCAAAAATAAGGTTCGAGGTAATCGAAAAGGAGCCAGATTACCACATAATACTGGGAAGACCATGGCTCCATGAAAACAGAATCATTCCTTCGACGTATCACCAGTGCTTGAAAACCATGTTAAACGGAGAAGTCGTTCGCATCGCTGCATCATTATCTCCCTATGTGCCGATCTGTGGGATGGATATTTTTGAACCAAGAAAGGGCCCGCAGGCCACAGCCAACAAGGCTCACCACACTCCACTGCTAAAGTGGACGTCTATTGAAGAAAGCGATGGTATTGCACCGCTTCACGGAGAAACCCGGTCTCGCATCCCCCCTTCGAAAGAACGATATGCCAGCCTCCACCAGCCAAACCGGAGTTCGTCTTGCACCCATAACAAGCGAGGAAGGGCGTTTATCATGGGTCATGATGAAAAAGAGAAAACCGTATATCAGCGCCGCTGTTAGCAATTAACAGGAGAGACTACCACACAGTCTCTCCGCCCAATGAAACACAAACGTAGTAACGAGCCGCAGGAGTAAGTACTTGATGCACCACGACAACTACAAGACGGGACCAACTCTACCATGAACGATCATGAGTTTGTTAATGTCGGGAGTGAAGAATCTCCGCGACCCATCTCGATCAGCTCGACTCTGTGCACGGACGAACGCGTAAAGCTGGTATACCTTCTCAAGGAATATCAAGACGTATTCGCATGGACATATGAGGAAATGCCTGGCTTGGACGAGAAGCTGGTCACACATCATTTACACGTGATACCTGGATCCAAACCGGTCAAGCAAACCCCGAGAAAATTCCGGCACGATGTGGAAGAACAGATTAAGGTAGAGATTCAAAAGCTACTAGCGGCTGGTTTCATCAAACCGATTCACCACCTTACTTTGTTGGCCAACGTAGTTACGGTAAAAAAGAAGAATGGACAGATCAGGTGTTGTGTCGATTTTAGAGATTTGAACAAATGTTTCCCTAAAGATGACTTTCCGCTCCCGAACATTGACATGCTATTAGACGCCACCAGTGGACATGGCATGTTCTCTTTCATGGATGGATACAACGGCTACAACCAAATAAAGATGTATGAACACGACGCGAGTAAGACTCTTTTCGAACTCCTCTTGGAAACTTTTACTACACTGTGATGCCCTTCGGTTTAAAAAACGCTGGCGCCACACACCAACGCGCCATGACCACTATTTTTCACGACATGATGCACAAGCAAGTCGAAGATTATGTAGATGACATAGTGGTCAAGTCAAAAACTCGGGTAGCCCATGAAGGAATTCTGCGGCAGGTGTTTGAAATATGTCGCGAGTACAAACTGAAGATGAATCCATTGAAGTGTGCTTTTGGTGTCTCTTCGGGCAAGTTCCTAGGTTTCCAGGTGACTGCCGAGGGAATTAAAGTTGACCCAGTCAAAACACAAGCCATCTTCACGATTCCACCACCGCGAACCGTGGAAGAACTCCAGAGTTTCATGGGTAAAATAAACTACATTCTCCGCTTCATACCAGGATTGGCTCAACTTGTTGCTTCGTTTACCCCCTTACTGAAGAAAGGAGAAAGCTTCGTATGGACCACACTACAACATGAAGCATTCCGGAAGATTCATTAAACATTATCTTCCCCAGCTGTCATGAAATCTCCCATACAAGGAAGACCGCTACGTCTCTACACTGCTTTTAGTGACACTGCTATCGGAGCTCTCCTCGCCCAAGAAGATGACGAAGGGATTGAACATCCCATCTACTACCTCAGTCGAACTTTAAGAGATGCCGAACTCAGATATCCCAAAGAAGAAAAGGCATGCTTATCTTTGATCCACTCTATCCAAAAATTCAGGCATTACCTACTTTCCAATAAAGTGGTGCTGATATCTAAGTCTGATCTTGTGAAGTTCCTCCTCTCAAAACCGGCCCTGATAGGAAGACCGGACAAATGGCTCCTCCAAATGTCAGAGTTAGACATAACATGCGCTTCCCCGAGATCCATCAAAGGTCAAGCAATTGCGGATTTGCTGGCGGCGTTCCCGGGAGAGAATACCATGACACTACACGAGGACCTCCTTGGAGACTTTCCGGAAATCTCTTTCATCCAAGAAGAAACATGGCTACTATTCTTCGACGGCTCCGCTACTCCTAACAACGGTACAGGAGGAGCATGCGTGGTTCTAGTATCCCCAGCCGGTGAAGTATTCTCGCACTCCTTCAAGCTAGACTTCTTCTGCACCAACAATTCAGCAGAAGATGAAGCCTTTATCATCGGACTGTCCTTGGCTAAACGAGTTGGAGCCACACGTCTGGAAATAACAGGGGATTCTAAATTACTTTTCAACTAGGTGAACAGAGTACACGCACTAAAGGAAGTAACTTTGGCTCCATACAGAGCCGAGGCACAAAAACTTCTAACCTACTTCGCCGACGCGACCATAACGCATATTGGACGCAACGACAACCAACATGCTGATTGCCTAGCCACGCTAGTATCAAAACTGCAATTTAAAGGTTTTGAGGAAACCCTGATAGTGAAGAGACGAACCGTGGCTTCAACATGGCTTTCACAACCCGAAGAAGATGAAGCTGGCGACCGGAGAACACCAATTATCCAAGAGCTTAACAACTCACTTTTCCAGGGAAAGGTCAGTCTCAAAACCTTACAAAATTTCTTCATGCTCCGAGGGGTGATATATCATCGAAATCCAGACGGTTCCTTGTCAAGATGTCTTTGAGAGGGATAAGCACAACAACAACTCAACCGCGTCCATGATAATCTGCGGAAAAACATTAGTGGTAACACTATATCGCCGTTTTCAATGCCTTGGATATTACTGGTCATAAATGGAGGCTCAATCCCGGTTACTTCAAAAAACCTGTTCCAACTGTCAAGCGCCGCCGCATCAATTAGAAGTTTTCAATATTGGTCACGCTGGGGACTGGCAGGAACCATACATCAGTTACCTTCGCCATGACATACTCCCCACCAATAAGAAGGAAGCAGCCAAGATAAAACAAAGGTCCGATAGATTCGTATTCCACGAAGGAACTTATATCGTAAAATCTTTGGAGGAAGTTTGTTACGATGTTTGAACGAAGCAGAAATCTCGATCATGCTGAAAGAAATACACGAAGGAGAACATCAAGGAAAACGGAAATTATTTCTTCAGATACACGAGAAATACTACTGGCCAACCATGGGGGATGATGCAGCTGTTTTCGTCCAGAGATGCAAAAAATGCCAAATTCACGGAAACCTTATCCATGTATCGTCGACTCCCCTACATTTGGTAAGCAGTCCGTGGATCTTTCACAGCTGGGGACTCAACATCATTGGAAAGATCAATCCACCGTCCTCAAAGCATCACGAGTACATAATAACAACAACCGAATATTTCACCAAATGGGTCGAAGCCATACCTTTACGAGGGACGAATGGAACTACAATCGCGGCATTCATTAAGGAGTACATTATCTGCCGATTTGGCATGCCTAAACACATCATCACCGACAACGGCACTTCTTTCGCAAACAAGCAAGTACGGGAGCTACTCGAATAATACGGAATTAAGCAAGCCTTCTCCATCGTGTACTACCCCCAAGGGAACGGGCAGGCTGGAAGCACCAACAAAACTCTGGTCTGAATCCTCAGTCGTAGAGTGCATGATAATCCTCGGACATGGGATAAGCAATTTCCAATGGCACTCTGCGCATACCGGATATCACCAAGAAGTTCCACCGTCACCTCTCCCTACTCCCTCGTTTACGACGCAGATGCCATCCTCCCAGCAGAAGTTAAAATCCCGTCGGCTAGGGTTGTCGAAACAAGCGGGGTTCGATGGAATGAAGCTGAAGCATTGAGCGCCAGAGTAGCAGAATTGGACACTGTAAATTCCAGAAGATCCAAGGCGGAAGAACACACATGAGCATACAGAAATAGGGTTCCCAGAGCATATAACAAAACCGTGAAGCCTTGGGTTTTTCAAGTGGGAGATTTGGTACTAAAGACTGCCAAACACATTCAGCAAGACGCGTCTGCACCAAAATTCTCCGCAAAGTGGGAAGGGCCTTATATAGTCACGAAAGCGTACAACAGTGGGCACTACAAGGTCATTAAAGAAGACGGAGGAAAACTGGAGGCAGTCATCAACGGAAAGTGGCTTAAGGCATACTACGCCTGACCGCCACCTCGCGCGCCGCCATATCACAAACACGGATAACCAAGCATCTCTCCACTTTTCTTCCACATCTCAAATATTTAGTTTCTTTTCCTTTGTTTGATTGAAGCAAATCAATAAAATTCTTTTATTCTTTCAAAAAAAAAAAACGATACAAAAAAAAAGAAGGGGGCAAAACATGCTTAAAACCCAGAAAGAAACCAAACATCTCGCAACTACATAACTCAGAAAAGCCCATCCAACAGATTGTAATCCCTCGAAAGCATCATCTTTTACCGGCTTTGATACCTTTCAGTCCTACTCTTCAAGTTCCGGATTGACTATGCCACCTTCTGTGACTCCATGGTCAGAGCTTTCTCCTCTTCCAGAATAGCTTTCGTAGCAGGGACCACGCCAACAAGAATGTTGGCTATGTCGACTTTCATAGTATCAAGACGGTGCCGCAACCAACTAACGATGAACTTCAGAGATTCACAGGTAGACACCATGTTTTCCCACTTTTGAATAGTTGAGTCCGCGACAACACGGATAGACATACTTTACATTTCGGCGACCATCGGCAAGAGATAATTCACTATAGAAACTAAAGCAGACGAACAATACTGCACCATACTCCTGGTGGCGATATGGCCATATATCCTCCATATATTTGTGTAAAGAGTCACGAATTCTTTCCGCACCAGAAACCCACCGACGTTCCGGTAGTTAGAGTAAAGACACCTCATGCGGGTTCCGAACGACAAACCTGCATTGGGATACTCATGAAAAGAAATTCCTAAGTCGGCGTTCTCTAGATCTGCAGCGGTTGGTAGGAGCGGGCTCGAATAAAAAGGGGTAACCAAATCATCCTCATTAGTGATGGTGACGCATGCTCCGACAGGATATCTCTACATAGAAGAAAACTTTTGTCATTCATCGACAAACAATAAAACACCTGTTGATCGATAAAAACATACCGGTATAATCTTCTTGACTCGAATGACCCGTACGGGGGAATTGTTGCAAGAGTTAGGCCTCACGCGTTTGACTGAAGAATCTAGCTGGATTGAGGATGATTCACTTCTGATCGACATGATGAAGAGAGACGGACTCAACAAGAGGAAATCTTTGTTGTAAAACGGGGAAGACGATGAAACTTCACAGGAATAAATACTGTGGAAACCCTAAAGGAAGAAAGAGAAACAGAGACTGAGTAAACGGAACGTGATTACATCACGACCGGGAAATCAACCTCAAACGAAACCCCTCATCAAAACCCTAATGAAAGCCAAACGAGACAAGAGGGCGCGATACTTTGGCATTTGAATGAGGAAAGGACTTCATATTTGAGCCAAGTAAGGAAAAGAGGCAATCGGGCCCGCAAAGACAAATCACCACCATGCCAAGCAGTCCACGCATGCGTTGCCTCGCCAGAACCGCGCCATGCCTTGTCCCCACCACGCCGAGCCGTCCGCCATGCTTGCGTCGCCAGGACCGCGCCATTCCTTAGCCCCACCACGCCAAGCCGTCCACGCATGCTTTTCCTCACCAAACCGCGTCATTCCTTGCACCACCGTTCCGCGCCATGACTTTCCGCGCAAACACCAACAACTCGCCAAGCCAGCGTCGTGATGTTCCCTAGCCCAGCCAAGGTGATGCATGGCCAGACTAAGCCAACGATCTTCATCTCACCACTTCACGGTCTACACCAAAAATAGAATCTATGCAAGGCCGCCAAACACGAGGATCATGAACTCTCCTTACCTCTCGAAAAAGGTTAGTCGGACCTTCCTGACCATCTTTTCACGACTTGTCGTTTCGATTTTTGTCCTCTCATGTCACCATCTTATGCTTACCTCGCAACAATGCTCTTGTTCCGAGCTAAGAAGGGGACATAATGTTGATAGTGGTTTTTAGCTTAGGGTCAAAATCGTAAAACTGTACATCTGACATGACGTCACTATGACCATTAGCGCATTTATTGAATCAATCAGCATGCATACGTAAGAATTACCGGGGTACCTTTTTTTTTACATGGGTCATGTTCCACGGCAGAACCCTTAACACTGACTTACATCATCTATGCCAAACCCTAATTCTCATGCTACCGCGCCAAGGAATGCAAACCATGCCAGCCGCACCACTGTGCCAATGGCATACCATGCCATCCACGTCTCCGCGCCAAGGAATGCTAACCATGCCAGCTGCACCACTATGCCAATGGCATACCATGCCAGCTGCACCACTGTGCCAATGGCATACCATGCCAGCCACGTCTCCGCGCCAAGGCATGCCAACCATGCCATCCACGTCTCCGCGCCAAGGCATACCATGCCAGCCACGTCTCCGCGCCAAGGCATGCCAACCATGCCAGTCGCACCACTGTGCCAATGGCATACCAAGCCATCCACGTCTTCGCGCCAAGGCATGCCAACCATGCCAGCGGCACCACTGTGCAAATGGCATACTATTCCAGCCACATCTCCGCGCCAAGGCATGCCAACCATGCCAGTCGCACCACTGCGCCAATGGCATGCCAACCACCTTTCCGCGCCATACCATGCCGACCTTCCCTATGCGGCTACCAAAAAGAAGGCGTGCAATGATCAACGACCACCCTCCCATCTTAGATTCAAATCTTAGCCGTCCAAGGTCACAAAACAATGCATGGTAACCTTTGGCCCAAAACCCTAGTTTTGGCCACGCCAAACCGCGCCAAGGCATGCCATGCCACATGTGCCAATGGCATGCCAACCACCTTGCCGCGCCATACCATGCCGGCCTTCCCTATGCGGCTACCAAAACGAAGGCGTGCGATGATCAACGGCCACCCTTCCATCTTAGATGCAAATCTTATCCGTCCAAGGTCGGCAAACGACGCATGGTAACTTTTGTCCCAAAACCCTAGTTTTGGCCACACCAAACTGCGCCAAGGCAGGCCATGCCGCATGTGCCAATGGCATGCCAACCACTTTGTCGCACCATACCATGCTGGCCTTCCCTATGCGGCTACCAAAATGAAGGCGTGCGATGATCAACGGCCAGCCTTCCATCTTAGCCGTCCAAGGTCTCCAAACAACGCATGGTAACCTTTGTCCCAAAACCCTAGTTTTGGCCACGCCAAACCGCGCCAAGGGTTGCCATGCCACATATGCCAATGGCATGCCAACCACCTTGCCGCGCCATACCATGCCAGCCTTCCCTATGCGGCTACCAAAACGAAGGCGTGCGATGATCAACGGCCACCCTTCCATCTTAGATGCAAATCTTAGCCGTCTAAGGTCGCCAACCAACACATGGAAACCTTTGTCCCAACGCCAAAACCCTAATTTTGGCCACGCCAAACCGCTCCAAGGCATGCCGGCCATGCCACATGTGCCAATGGAATGTCAGCCACCTTGCCGTGCCATGCCATGCCAGCCTTCCCCTTCACGGCTGCTAAAATGAAGGCGTGCAACAATCAACGACCACCCTTCCATCTAATATGCAAATCTTAGCCGTCCAAGGTCGCCAACCAACGCATGGTAACCTTTGGCCCAACGCCAAAACCCTAATTTTGGCCACGCCAAACCGCACCAAGGCATGCCGGCAATGCCACATGTGCCAATGGCATGCCAGCCACCTTTCCGCGCCATACCATTCCGGCCTTCCTTATGCGTCTACCAAAACGAAGGATTGCAACATTCAACGACCACTTTTCATCTAAGAAGCATATCTTAGCCGTCCAAGGTTACCAGCTAACGCATGGCAACATTTGGCCCTAGTTTGGTCGCGCCTAAACCAAGCCAAAACCCTAACTTTTGGCCGCGCCTAAACTAGACCATATTAAAGCCATGCTGATCATGCTTTCATGCCACTGGACACAAAACTAAGGGTTACAATAATCAACGACTACCTTTCCTGTTAAGATGCAAAATCTCGACCATCAAAGGTCACCACCGAGTCGGCAAGTCTCCCAAGCTCAACTTTCCAGACAACAACAACATGCTACATGTTTTCCACGAAAACGCTCGAGACATCAACACATGTCACAAACTGGGGGATGCTCATTGGGTATTGGTTTGGCGGTTTACAAAGTGTGGTGTACACTACGCTCGTTATAAGATAGTGTCATAAGGATGAGGAAGTTAGTAAATACAGGGAGTAATGGTGAAACGCTTTCTTTTATGGAACATCAATTCTAGGCATTACCGGTTACCACCTCCTCCAATTTACTCACCCGTTTCCCATTTCTTAATGATACTAGAGTACGTTTCACTTCGACTGGTATAAATAGGCATTACCTATTTCCACCGAACAACAAGTTCAGGTCAGGAGGATACAACGCTCAGAAAATATTTGCTAGCTTTCCATCTGTTAGATTCCCACTTTCTGATACAATTCGTGAAACAACTACTCTTCCAGAATCAACTATTCTAGTCTCAACACTCTCTTCGCTTCCTTCCCCAAGACCAACCCTTCTCCTTCACTTTGTGACCGAAGCAAGTCTGGAACGACCATTTCTTGGTTTAGGCCGGATTTGTACAGATTGATCTCTCGAATCTAAGTACTCCCTTGCAGTACATTGTTTAGGGTTTAAACTCGTTTCTCACCCACACACCCGAAATTACCAAAATCAGCAGAAATCGTTTTCACCCTCAAACACCACCAAACAAGGAAACAAGGAGCGAGCGTCCATATCGCTCTTGATCTCTTGGTGAATGTTCTTGCCTATGTATCTTTTTTTATTTAAATCATTTTATTACATATTCACGTTTATCTTGTTTCCCTTTCAGGAATCTCACCGCAGGATGATCTTGGCTGAGGGATATTTTGAATCTAACAATTCTTCGCTACAACTCGCTTTAGAGAAAGAAGTTAATAAGCTAAAAGGGGACTCCAATCTGTAACTCTGGAATGCGAAAGTCTTCGCAACAAGAATCAAGAACTTAAGGTGCAATTCTCTTCACTCTTACAACCCATTTAGAAGTAATTTATCTTTTTTTTTTCATATTTTTTGAATTTCCTTGTTCACATATTAAGATTTAAATCAGAAGCGTGTTATGGAGAGATATGATTTTCAATTTTCTGCTGAAGATGATCGTGCTGATAATGAGAAGTTTCTGGACCAAATAAATCAGTTAAATAATGAGCATTCGTATTCGCTTGACCAGATTGAAAATCTAACATGTGAGAATGTCTATTTAACTCAACAATGTGAGACATTGGGTTCCCAAATTTCCCATCTATATAAATTGTTAAATAGTGCTGATTTAAGACATCAAACTTTGTCAGATGAGAATCAGGGTCTATTCATGGAGAAGCGTTCTTTCTTAAAGAAAGAAGCGATGTTTTCGCATCAATATCTTGTTCTCCAGAAAATTTGTGATAACCAAAAGCAATCTCTTCGCATGTTAAGGAATCAGCTTGATGAATCAACAAAGGCATTAACCGCTCAAAATGAAAAGATTATTCAAAGTAAGATAAATTTGACCGTGAAGATGAACCAACTTCAAGAACAACATGCCCAATTAAAAGTCTCATGATTAGCTTACGAAAGTTCCTCTTCAAGAAAATCAACTTGAAAAGGATGGATCTGATGAAGGTTTAACCAAAGATCCTAACAGCGAGATCAACGCTGAAGCTTTTGTGATTGATCAAGATGTTCCTCCAAATGATGCTTAACTTTTCTTTTATGTCTTTACAAATGTATTTTGGCGTACTCGAAACATATTCTCGTTCTTATTGTTCATTTCTTGATAAGGAAGATAATATATTATTTATGTTAATACCCATACTTGCCTCTTATTATATTCCTTATAAGAAATGTGTGAGTAATTCTGTGCGTCTTTTTTTTGTTTTTCAATTTGTCCTGCAAAACAATGTTAGTGCGAAATTTAATTTTCTCATGAGGTATTATTTTTCCTTCCTAATTAAAGGTCTTATTTTGCCTAGTATATTATTTCTGTGCGACGAGATCGCATGAGGTCTTTACACTTTCGTGCAATAATCCATTGATCTCGCCTTATCATCTTCTTGTTTTTTACCTCTACAGATTTTATTTCCGCGCAAATACGAAAAGCCTTAATACTCCAGTGAGTAAAAATCCTCATGATATATGCGTCTTTTGACACAATTCAGCTTCCTAATGGAGGGTGCCGTACTTATATTCCCCCTGATTTCCCCTTCAAGGAGGCTTACCCCTACCGGGTTAGGGTGGGCTCCTCCCATCCAGTGATGCAACAACCAGTTGTTTTCGCGGCCTCTTATCCCTCTGCCGATATGGCTAATGGTTACAAGACCGTACCCTAAGTGGGGTTTCTTTGGACCGAGTGTATCATATTCAAGATTTGTCAAGAGCGTCTAGGTACGCTCCAGACTCCCCAGGCACTCTTGACTCAACCGTGTACCTCGGCGCCTTGATCGAGTTTCTGCACTCCTTAGGAGAGACCTTATCACCTTAATCTTTTGATTTAGGAGCCTCTCCTGGATGGGCTTTTATTTCACCCCAAATCTCCATGACTCAAGCTCTAGGGTCGATGTAGCTTTCGCTTGAGCCATGCTAACTAGGTTTTCCCAATTGCGACGCACGTTAGGTCTTATTATTGCCTCTTGCTATATGCGAACTAGGGTGCACGCCACAATTAGATACCTAGCCTCCCTTATTGGAGTCTTTACTTCTGATGCCTTCTATTAAGGTCTTATTATAAGGTCTTATTTTTGCCTCTTTGAGAATTATGTTTAAAAGAGCGAAATCTTCAAATTTATTCATATGTTTGAATAATATATCTTTGTTGAATCTTTATAAATTTGCATCTTCCGCTTCGCACACTTTACTCTCAGTTACATCGGACTGCTTTCTGCATGTGTGCGACCATTACCACATGATAGTACTTCTTTAAATATAATATGTTCCATGGATGTTCAATCTTGCGACCAGTATTCCTCCCTTCAGGGTCCATCAACTCATACGCTCCATTCCCAGCTATTCTCTTTATTATGTATGGGTCCATCCCATCTTTTTTCCAACTTTCCATCCCCTCCTTTATGATAGGGAGGTATTTCTCGTAACACTAGCTCTCCTGGCTGAAATTCTCTTTCTTTAACGCGCTTGTTATATTCTCGAGCCATCCTTTGTTGGTAATTTTCCATATGTTGCAAAGCAATTTCTCTGCTTTCTTCTAAATCATCAAGTTTTGTTAAGATCAAATCCGCGCTTAAATTCTTTTCCCATGCTTATTTCTTAGTTGTAGGAATGATAACCTCAGTTGGTAACACCGCCTCAACTCCATATGTCAGGAAAAAGGGTGACATTCATATAGCTTCTCTCTTGGTTGTTCTGTATGCCAATACTGCATTATGCACTTGTTCACACCACCCTTTGTTGTGTCCTTCCAACTTCTTCTTTAGTGTATCTGCGATTGTATTGTTAGTTGCCTATGCTTGTCCATTACTCTGTGGATACAAAGGAGTGTATTTTCCGCTTTGTATTTTGAATGCATTAAGTAGCATTTCTATGTTTTCTCCTTTAAACTGTTTTGCATTATCGGAAACTAGTTGTGTGGGGATTCCGAATCTACAAATGATATTCTCAAATATGAATGTGAATATATTTTTAGCTCGAATATGCTACACCGCTTTCACCTCTTCCCACTTTGTAAAATAATCTGTTGCTACTATTAAATATCTTCTCTTCTCTGCTCCTGGTATAAATGGACCTACAATGTCTAAGCCGCATTTTCCAAATGGCCACACACTTGTTGATGAGCTCAGCGCCGCTCCTGGTGCATGTATTTTCTTTCCATGACGTTGACATTCTTCGCACCGCCTCGATACTTATTTCGCATCTTCATGCATGTAGGGCCAGTAGTATCCTTGTATCTTTGTTCTGTATGCCAAAGATCTACATCCACTATGATTTCCAGCATCCCCGTAGTGTAATGCCTTCAAAATTTCCATCCCCTCTTTTCGCGTTAAACATCTAAGCGATGGTCCATGGAATGATCTTCAATATAATACACCATCTCTTAGTTCGTAGTTTGTCGCTCGACTCTTTAACTTGTGTACCTCCAATCTATTTCTTGGAACTTCTCCCTTATCCAAATATAAATGGAGTTGGGTTCTCCAGTCTGCGGCTTTGTTCGCTTGCTTTTCCTCTGCATTTTCTACTATCATTACATCTGCATCTTCTTCTTCTTCCTTCTTGATAGAGGGTGAAAAGAGCGTCTGTATCTTTATACACCTTGCGGTTGGATCTACCATCATAGATGTAATAAAAGCAAATGCATCTGCTAACCTATTATCTTTCCTTGATATGTGTCTCCAACTTATTTTTGGAATTTTTGTTGATAGCTCTGCTACAAGTTTCTTGTACTTCTGTAGGGATGGTTCATTGGTGCTATATGTCCCTTCTATTTGGCGAACAACCAATTGTGAGTCACTAGTTATCCACGCATCTTCTAACTTCATTTCAATTTCCAATTGCAATGCATGCACCACCGCTTCATATTCGGTTTCATTATTGGTGGACGCGAACTCCAACCTGAATGAGTATGCCATTTCGCTCCCGCTGGTGAGATCAAAACTATTACAATTCCATTGCCTTATTCATTCGATGATCCATCTACCAATATCTCCCATATACTATGATATGTCAACAGGTCTTTAGGGTTCCCATGCTCTTCATCTATATCCATCATTTGTTCCACACCTTCGTCTTCTTCTAATGGGAATTCTGCCAAGAAATCTACGATAACTTGTGACTTTGGTGAAGATAATATTTCATACTTGATCTCAAAGTTCCCTACTTGTGCATTCCATCTTTCGATTCTTCCTGATCTTTTTGAAATTTTCATTACTGACTCAAATGGTACTCTCGTTAATACCTTAATCTTGTGTGCTTGAAAATAGATACGAAGCTTTTGTGTTGCATAGATTAGTGCGAGGATTAACTTTTCAATCTTTGAATAATTTTTCTCTGCGGCATTATATGTTTTACTTATGTAATATATCGTATTTTTCACTCCTTGGTCCAAACGTAGCAGTACAACACTTAATGCGTGCGGTGTTGATGCCAAATATATCAGTAATTCTTCTCCCGGCTCCGCTTTCTGCATAATAGATAAATTCATTAAGTGGTTCTTTATATTTTGCAGCGCTTCGTCACATTCGTCTGTCCATTTGAACTTGGTCCCCTTCTTTAGGATGTTGAAGAAGTGTTTGCACTTATCTGATGAACGCGAAATAAACCGCCCCAATGAAGCTAGGAGTCCATTCAATTTTTGTACATCTTTCACCATTGCAGGTGTTGGCATGTCACGAACCGCTTGTACCTTTTCTGGGTCGACTTCTATTCCTTCTTTTGATAGTATATATCCTAAGAATTTTCCTGATGCGACTCCGAAAATGCACTTCTCTGGATTTATCTTGATGTTGAATTGCCGCATCTATTCAAAGATTTCTCTCAAGTTGTCAACATGATCTTCAACTTTTTTACTTTTCACCAACATGTCATCGACGTATACTTCTAATGTTGTATGTATCCATTTTGCAAATACTTTTTCTACCATTCTTTGATATGTCGCACCCGTTTTTTTCAAACCGAAAGGCATTTTCATATAGAAATATAATCCTCTGGGAGCGAAAAAAGTCATATGTTCTTGATCTTCTTCAGCCAGAGGAATTTTATTGTAACCTTTATATCCGTCCATCAGTGATAAACTGTCATTTCCTGACGCCGCTTCAACCATCTGTGGTATATATGGTAATGGAAAACTTTCCTTTGGACATGCCTTGTTTAAGTCACTGAAGTCGATGCAAATCCTTATTCCATTATTCTTCTTCGGCACCACCACCATATTCGCTATCCACTCTGGGTATTTTGCTGGTCTTATAATTCCTGCCTCAAGCATCTTCTGTAGCTCTGCTTCTATATGAGGATGATATGTTGTTGCTATCTTTCTGATCCTCTGTTTGAATGTCCGTGCATTCTTGTTGATATGCAACCTATGACATGCAATAGAAGGATCTATTCCTGGCATTTTTCCATGCTCCATGCGAAGATGTCTTTATATCCACGTAAAATGTTGATAGTACTTTCTTCTTCTTCCTTCCCCATCTTGGTCCCAATATTTAATATCTTTGGTTCGTCTGGTGTTCCAACATTTATTTCTTTTGTCAATTCTGCTGCGGTAAAATTTGCTTTTGATTCTCCTAACGGTGTTGGCTCTTTTATTTCATGCATCGGTTCTCCTTCTTTGTCTGGAATTTCGCTTGGTATTCCTTTTCCTTCTTGTGCTATTATTATGTATATTCTGAATTCTTCTTCCTTCTTTAATTCTTTTGCTCTTCTCCAGCGATATTTTCGCTTCCGTGCACGTCCTTCATAGTTTCTTACATCTATCTGGTTGAAGATCTTCGCACTCTTAGTATCTCTTTTGATTTCACCTATTCCGATTGGTATTGGGAACCTTATACATTGGCGAAGAGTCGATGCTACAGATTTTATCGCATGTATCCATGGTCGTCCCAAGAGCATACTGTACGGTGATTCCACATCAACCACGCACAATGTCACATGTGTTTCAATTTCTCCCAACAGTATTCGCACGGTTATCTCTCCTTTTGGCTTTGTTGTTGTTTTGTTAAAACCATGGATGTTATAAGTTGATAAGGTCATATCCGCATCCTTGTATCCCATTATTTTGAACGCGCGGTAGAATAATATATCTACCGAACTTCCCATGTCTACCAAGGTTCTATCTATCGCCCATTCATCTGAAAATTTCTCTTCCGTATTTCTTTCTTTTCGCACTACAGTTACTGCAACTACCAAAGGATCTATGCGACTTAAGTTTTCTTCCGGTATCTCCTCTGATGTGAATGTTATCTTCTGCTTTTCCCAATCCTTCAAGGGGATAGCTTTTCTACCGTCATAATTTTCTTTCCTTCAAAATCACGCTTGTGTATTTTCCATGTGATTCCTTCATGGAAATCATTGACAATTGTTTTAGTTATTAGGTTACACTGTAATCTCCTGCTACCTTCTCTTGCTTTGATGATTTTGATCGTTTCTGCTTGTTCGTCTCTTGTTTTAGCACCTTTTTGGTTTTTGTAATTGTTCTTTTGTTGGATCTGTTCTCGGATTTGCTGTAGGTTGTTTTTCGATTCGTCCATTCTTGCTGATTTAACAATTTTATGTTTCTTTCTTCTTAGGATAAGATCTTCCTTTGGTAACAAATTTTTTCTTAATGAAGAATCACTAATCACCTCAGATTTACTTTTCAATTAGATTCACCAACAGGGTATATCATTCCGAGCTGTTTCTAGCGCCAAAATGTAGTTGCAGGAAACCCTACAACCACATCCTCAATGAAATCTATAAAATAACTCAAGTAATCATCATAAAATTCATAAGAACATTCATTGGATCTTTAATTTGGATACAAAATAACAAGAAAACTCTAACTTGGAGAACAAACAATCTTTCTCTCTCCTAAATTTCTTGTCTAAACTCTCAAAAAGATCTCCCTCAATACAAGGTCGCTCGGTCCCTTATATAGGGATTTACATAGTGGATGACAGCTAATAAAGCCCTTATTTTCGGATCTGGCGTGCGTCATTAACGCACGCTTACATTGACTCTATTCGAATGTGCTCTATAATATCGCATGACTCTTCATACTTCTCTCATGACTAAGCTGACGTCATCTGCTACGTCATTCTGGATACACTGCATGCGGTTATCTTCGCTCAGTCCTGATGGTCGTTATTTCGTATATCTAATAGGTGTGCGTTATTTTACTCCTACACTACATAAATACATTAGCAGAATGCATAACTAAATCAAGTTCTTAAATTTTGAAAGGAAATATCATTCGATTTTACTGGCAACAAAAAAAAAATCCTAGATTTACAAGCTACAACAAAATTGCAAATTGTTAATATTCTCAATTTAAGAGTTAAACATTAATTAGAAACTTTTCCAGAAAGTGTAAGAAGAATATCAATCAAAAACAAAACATGCTTCAAAAAAAAAATCAAAATCAAAACGTTGGTTTGAGTTTGCACCTTGCAGGAACTTGGAAGATCATTAAAAGTGTTGTAAGGTTCAGAACTTCTAATAGTGCAGATTGGTCACAACCGATAGTGGGAGGCAAACTAAAAAATTTATCTAATTTAAGTGCTTAAAAATATTACTCAGTTATCTAACTGTTGGGCTGTGTTATCTAATTGTTGGGCTAAAACCAAAATCTACCAAATATGTATACAAAAATTCTTTCCGGCAAATTAGGTTGTTGTGTGTATGTGTGCGCGCGTGCGCGTGCGTGTGGGTGGGGTGAGGGGGAAGTGGTGGGGAGCCCGTATTTACCCCTAACTTTTAGAGCATCGTTTGGTCAAACTCACAAGTTTTGCTATCCCAAGCTTGTTTTCAGTGTTAAGTGTAGAAAACTATATTTTGATTTCTAGTATGCTAAAGTCAAGTCTTAGACTAGGATTAAAACATGGTAGTTGAGTATTAGACATCATCGAATAACCTCGAAGATTCAATACTGAAGAACAAATGCAAACATTCGCGAGAACTTCATTAACAAGAGATATGTGAAGACCGACTTATCCTATTTACTAATTACATCTACCGTTCTATCTTATGAGATTATGTCGTACGATTTCAGTAGATTTAATATGGAAAAGAAGAAATTTGGAGTTCAAGATTTTCTTGTATAATATCTCGAAATATGTTTGATCAATGAAAGTTCATAGATCTTTAAAAATCTTAGTCTAGAACAATTTATTATTCACAAACTATTTTTTTTTTAAATTGGTCTTTGGAAAACCCAAGAAAACAATACACGAACTGTTTAGGGTTCACATACTGAGTGTGTATACCTTGGCTATTAGGAAGGTTTATGAACTCAACATGAGAGTCTAAAGGACACAAACTGCTGAGACCATGCTTACCCGTTATGCATACCATGTCTCTTCTGTAACTTTTATTTATAAAAGCAAGTAGACGAACTGCCAAGGGTACGTATACCAGTATGCATACCATGTTGGTAATGCCATTGTTTTAGAACTTTCAGTGTAAAGGAAAAAGCACTCAAACTACCTAAGGATACATATACCCGGTATGCATACCTTGTATTTTGGCAAAGGCTAAAATTCGCAAACTGTCCAACGGTATGCATACCCAGTTTACATACCATGTCACTTTGGACATGTTCTTGTATGATCTCTGAGAGAAAAAAATGATAATATTTTCTAAGGAGACCTTGTACTTTTGCACACTGATTATTAAGGAGTCCTTGCACTTTTGTTATATCTCTCATAAACACTTCTGAGACAATTTTATTCACAATTACTCATTGGGCTTAGGGATTATTATTCAATCTTGAGTATTCTTGAAAACTGTTATTGCTTGGATGTCGCCGACCTTATTTGGTATGTGCGGTTCCATTGCTGTCCGGACCATAGCTTAAATGAATTCCTAACTTGGAATTTCATCTACGCTGGGAAAGTGTTAGCTTGGATTCGAAGCAACCTTCGATTAAATTCAAATCTACATTAAACCTGGAAAATCTATAAATAAAGAGACTCTTGCAGATGGATTTCTCAATACCTAGCATTTTTGTGTCTTAATTGCGAAGCTAGAGTCTTCTTCCTCTATAACTTAAGTTTTTTTATGATACTGTATTAGGTTACGACCTTGAATATTTCACTTAGGGATTTGTGAAATCCAGTCAGACTATCTTTTACATGATAGTTCTTGTATCCGTATCTTGTTATATTGGTTACTAAAGTTCACGAACTTTAGATCAGGAATAAGATAGATAAAAATCACAAAGTTCTTTTCGTCTTAGACTTTGTGATCCATAAAATAGATATCTAAAAAAATATTTATTGATTTGTTTCGATTTTTGTTGTGAGATGTAGTAGTGGTATAGGGTTATCTTTGATAAAAGTGTAAGTATTCTCGATCCGTGAGGTTTGCTAGATTTGTTTTACTGCAAAAAAATTTTCAAACATTGATTCAAACATATTGAAAGGGAAATCAATAGGATTTCTATTAAAGGCCAATAAGTATCCAAAGTCTTCACTTATGCTGAAGCAACTCTTAACTGTAACGAATCTCAGTTAAGCAAACCAATTGCTTAGAACCATGTTGGGTTGAGAGACATACGGAGTATGACTGAAGATGGCTTCCTTGGAGGGTGAATTCAGGCGTGACTATATTCCATCCCGAAGTATGATCATAGGCTAGTATCTGTAACGATTTTGATACAATGTGGTGTTTAAACTGGACTAGGTCCCACAATTTTTATGTATCGGTGGTTTTTCTCGTTAACAAAATTCTGATGTCTTGTGTTATTTCTTTTTTTTCCAGCATTATATTATTTATATTTATAATAGGATCATCACAAGTAGTACGTAATCAAATTAGAAATTCCTCGAGCCCTAATTGATTGAGATCCTGCAACACTAGTTATTGTAAAATTCGTATCTTGAAGTATAGATTACAAGTCTCGTACTTGTTAGAATTCAGATCTTTACAATTCGGCTACATACTAGATTGATTTTGAATATTGATTTTTGAGATCATCCTAGAACTCTTCTACACAATCAGGTACATGGACCTTTGGTTTATACATATTTATTGTGGAAGAGAAAATGATAAACTATATGTACGATCTTATTATTCCTGGGTCTTTAATATTGAACTGCTTGTGATTGTACTAGGTTTTGTCCATACAAGTTTCCAAACGAAAAATTTGGTCTGTACTTGGTACCTTCTCCTTTTACACTAGCATTCTAAACGTACTTGTGTATACTTACACATAGAGTGAAAAAGAGGGGTGGTGAACTTTATTGTACTAAACAATGAACTAGATATATATATATATATATATATATACACATTTATGATAAACTTCATGTATTAGAGCAATCATTGTGAAAAGGGGTTGCCACCATACTCTCTTCATAGAAGGAAGATGACAACTCATATTGTGTGAAACCATATGAAAATTGACCATTTTCCTACTATTTTTCCAGCAACGCTTGCTAGCTAGTTGCCTAGGAATCCAAAATGGATAATTAGAATCGGGTTTAGTCCCCGCCCAATATCCCACCAGATACCAAGAAAAATTCTAAACTTTGCATGAGTCCCTGCAGTGTACAATTCTCGTGTACATATAAACTCACTCATTGTGTATAGTTATTTTATTTATTTATTTGAAAATTCAGTTTATTTATTCATATGCATAGGGTTTAGGTACAGGCCTGGTGAGGGAAATGAAATTTTGATGGGAAAATAAACATATTTGTACATTGCCATCCCACAGTGGGACTGCCAACAAGGAAACTGGATGGGGAACGCTCAAATTTTGGAGTTTTCCCATCCCATTTCATATTGATCCGAGCGTCTCAAACAGAGACGAGCGAATCAAATAGGGATGGTCGTCCTAGTGAGGATGAGCCTCAACTCAAGTTGAGACGTTAGCCATCTCTTATTGAGAAGCTCGGTCATGTTTGAGCCAATAACGACTAGGTTCATCAAGCAACTACAATCTTATTTCCTATGAATTCAATCAATTTCAACTCTACAATCACACCTTCTACACCCAAAAAATATTATATTTTCACTTTCAACTCACGTTTTCACTCTCAAACTCTTAATCTCTAAATCACTAGAAAAAAAGTTTCTTAAAAATGGCCAGTTCATCACAACCCAGAATACTTCAACAGAAAATGTTTCACAGAAAACTCGCGGTCCAAAGTATGGTTTGGATGAAGATAAGGCTATTTGAAGAGCTTATGTAACATTTACACTTGTTTTTATCGATGGTGCTTAACAACATCATAATACTCTTCGGGGGAAAATTTTTAAACTTGATTGTCATGAAACTAGGAATATACAAAAATGTGATGCTTCGGGGTTGTCGAGTTGTTTTAATGCAAAGACATGAAATTGGGTTGCTTTAATGATGGAAATGACATGTCAAATAACGAGTGGTGATACTGAAGTGGATTTGATAAGTCGTGTTTCAAATGGTTGAATTGATTTTTAAGACGTGTTATGTTTGTTGTTATAACTAATTTAAAAATATTCAAACATCAGCAACGAAAAAACTCGAGAGGAATGGAAAAGAAAATAATCTTCGGGTTTCAAACACGAAGCATGTTTCCACATCGTTAGAAAGGTGAACCTATATAACACTGAACTTTTGAATGGATTTCAAGTACCAAAAGAATCAACGAAGCTACAAATATGTCTCGGCAACATGTGTTTCCTTATTCTTAACTATAAACAGACTCAAAACTTAATCTCAATACCAGAGGTTTTCTACATGGTATTTTAATCTTAATGTTAACGGAAATGCAAATAAACCTAATTAAGTGGGTGCCAAAAGAGCAAACAAAAACAACAGAAAGGAAGCTCAAGATGTCGAACAATCATCAACTTCGAAATTCAACCTTCAAGAATTTTCTGGAAGAAAAAAAAACAATATTGTTAAAATAGTAGAGCATAAAAAAATAGTTTCAGAAATAAGGAACGGTCGTAAGGTGGTTGAAAATAA
Source organism: Papaver somniferum (assembly GCF_003573695.1). Taxonomy (NCBI): domain Eukaryota; kingdom Viridiplantae; phylum Streptophyta; class Magnoliopsida; order Ranunculales; family Papaveraceae; genus Papaver; species Papaver somniferum. Next base: position 167,821,123 of record NC_039362.1, read on the forward strand.
TATGTTCTACGCGCACATGAGAGGAATCACGGGAATAGACATGTCAATAATTAATGTTGCACAACTATGATTATTGCAGGATGAAGTTAGCACAAGAGGTACCACAACATCCGACAACACTTAACGTTGATTTTGATGAAGATGACTTAGATGAGAATAAAATGAAAATGAAAGTAATGCCATTGCACTTATTTAGTTTGAGTTTTAAGTTCTAGATATACTGATTAGTTTTAAATTCAATGTAGTCTTTAATTTCAAATTCAGTGTAATCTTTACTTTCAGTTTTAATATTTGTTTAATCCAAATTACACAAACCATAAAGTAAAAACAAACTAAATCTAGTGAGAATTTCTTCAACCAAATTCAGCCCAATTGTACGCATTGAGATTCTCCCTTAGTCTTAAATGTAAACCTATATTTTGAATTCTAAGTTCTACCATTCTATACTCTCTTGTGGGCACACGCCATGCGGATTGAACTTCTTTCCTTAAATCTTAATCTGGATAAATTGTCAAACTGGTATCCCATCGAGCTTCCTCAATTATGCAAAATGATACAGGTGAGCATAATCCTATTCATTTTTGCAGGTTTAAATTGTAAGGGATTTCCTCTTCAAAATTCCAAATGCTCGTTCAACATCCTTCCTACACGCCTTTTTGTTCCCATTAAAATTCCTTCCATCATGGTGCTCATCGGCTTCGGGTAACTGACCATAAGCATGAACTAGAGTTTACCATGCTAGATAAATTTTGTCCTCCAGAAAATACCCAATTTTATAGTTATTTTCGTTGAGGTGAAATTTGCAGCTGGTGCATTTCCATACTTCAGTTATTCAAACAAACACATTTTGTGAAATATATTGATGTTGTTATTTGAACAGGGGAGTCCAAAAAATAGCATGTCGTATCCAAAAATCATAAGAAGCCGTCGATTCTAGAACAACAATTGGTTTTGAGTAGCGACCCTTATAATGGCTTGCCAAGCATAAGGACATCCATGAAACCTCCAATGTATAAAATAAGTCTACTTAGTATCATTGGAAAGCCTATCTCGCATTTTCAACTAGTAATTGGTCGACAACATCTTGTATTGGTTGTCATAAAAAATGTGGACCAAAATAATTGACTACAGTTTCGCAAAACATCCCGAGATTTTGGTATGCTGTTTTTTTTTTCCATTCAAATGTACGCATCACTGGCATACTATAACCTATAATTCTTAGGGTTGCTTTGACCTTTTGTTCATGATTAATTCCGTATATATTCCGTGAATCAGATTGATAGTTGAATTTAGGGTTTACCCGACAAAGCTCTCCGATCATCCTAATAACCAAGTGTTGTGGCATACTAAAGCGTTGTTGAAAATCTTCATCGGAGTAAACACATCCGTTGATAAGATAACACGCATCATTTGTTGACGTTTTTTCTCCCGAAATCTCCACATATATCTTCTTGTCGATGCAACTTTCAGTTCCGAAGCTCTAGATACTTGCTCTGTGTATAATTGTGTCATGGAATTCTTCATTGTTTCCTCTTTGTTAATCTTCATCCATTTGATTCAGCTGAAGCATCCACTGTTGTTGTTGTTATTGTTGGAGAAATAGCGACGCTACTGTCTGCGCTTCCTTGTTTTCCAAATTAGGATCCATATAGAGAAATTTTTTTTGGTTGAAATTACTTAAAACAAAGAATATATTATGGAAGAAATTTAATTGAATAAATTTGTTGAATTTATATGAAAATATAAAATAGATAACAGTTGTGTGAGTTTATTGGTGGATTGGAGATTATTTATATAGGTACAATATGCATAAAGCCGTTAAGTTTAACGTGTAAAAATATATCTGTTACCGTCTGAGATAAGGACAAATGTGTCAAGTTGCACCGAGGCTCGATTCATGTTGATCCGAGGCCCCACTCAAACTAGGACTTGGTGAGGGATGTCGACTTAATTTCTACCGGTATTCGTTTTTCCCACCATGAAAAAATGAGTTTATTCATCCACGTGTACCATCTAATAAAAATATTGTTGCTTCTCATTTTACTTGCCTTGAGGGGATAATTGAGGCTCTATTCCATACGAAAATTATCTTATATATCATTACTTCAGCCAATTAACAAGTACAAAATCAAACAAATACATGTTATTGTAATGTCAAAACTATATTATTTTATTGAAAAATTATTGGAACTCAATCACTTAGACTTAGAGATGTACTGCAACTTTACTTAAACCTCAATTGTATTTGATATATTGATTTAGCTTTTATTTTTTAAAGGAATTAAAAAAGATCCTAACAATTAGTCATAAAATAAATAAATATCTTAATTTTATTTTTTTACAATGTAATTTTATTTTTTTGATGGTCATCCGTATCTCCTCTCCAACCTACTTTATTATTCATGACCTTGGACCTGCCCTTGGGTCGCCTTCGTATTCCGAATATAAAAATAACCTTATTGAGGTAAAAATTACGGGTCCATCCCCGTGTGGGTTTGGTCAAATTTAAAGTTCTTGACTATTTTCTTCCCGTTCTGGCTAGGATGCATGGGAACAATACCTAATACGATAAGCATAAGTATCTTCCCCTCTACGTAACACGTGGTTTCTCCAAATAACTACAACGTTCTTCTTTAAACGCCTAATAGTTATTTAAAATACAATTACTACTTTAACACAATAAAAAAAAACTATAAATTTAGGTTTAAAGATGACATTTTTCCGAAACTTTATCTCGTCGTTATATTATATCAAAAATCTAAAAAAATAAATCTATAAATCATTAACAAAGAAGGGGACCATAATTAATTTTTTTAATTTTATTGGATCACCATAGATACCCAAGTCTAGAAACTCAATTTCACTTTCTATAAACTTGGCGACTTAATTTAATAAAACGGCACAAGTCTTTTAAAACTTATAGATAAAGTAGCATATTAGTGAATTCTACCATCAAGGATCATGAACTATCAATCCAGAAATTGATATGTGACATTAAAATATGAAAACCTCTAATAGTTTATTTCACATCATCATCTCACTCTTATGGTCCGTAATTTAAATTACATAAATTATCGTAAACCATGAAACCAAACTGAATATCTCTGAATCAAAAAGAACCATTTATGCAAGTATTTTCGTAGTTTTAGTTTTCTGTAGACCGTTGGACTGGCCTGGTTCTGATAGACGCTATAACCATACAGATAACCATTGGTTTAAATTGATTAATCTAAACTCTTATATTAATTAGTTCAAAATTCATTCTTAAATGCATGGTTTCATTAACCATAAAATATTTTTAGACTTCTGTTCTTTTCCTCTCCTTCCGTCTTCTCGAAACATTAACTTTAGCGGCACTTCCACCACCTGTCCAATACGACAACACAACTTTATTTTCCTTTTATCAATTTCTAAGGCTCATTGGAAAACAAATCAACTCAAGGATATGAAAAAAATTTTATATGGAAAATTTTGATGAAAATCAACGATTAGTTGATTGCGGATAATTAGGTATGCATTCATGTTATATGCTTTTCTTATACTTCAACATTGTTTGAATTTCACAAAATTGAAAATTAGGGTTTTATAAATTGGGATTTTTTTTTGGGAGGTTTTTAAAATTTGGATATTATTAGCTTTAGTTGATTTTTAATTTAGTGTTTAAAGTTGTAAGCCGAACCATTAGATATTAGTTTGCTTCTGAACCAAACTAATTTCCAAACTCAGATTTAATGGTTTTAGAATCCTAGAAACCGTTCCTCTTGATTTCAGTTCTGGTGCACTCCGAAACAATACCATGTGAAATTATAGTTATAATCGCCTTAAGAATTTCTTCTTTTTAATTGACAACACATATTTAATATTATTTTTTCAAAAAGGAAAAAACAACAAGGATTAGAACGTAAAAACATTATCTCTACGAAAAAGGAAAGTAACAAAAGAGAATAAAGGGAAATATATATAAAAATACATGTATAAACTCACCCTAAGCGTTTTATCCGAAGATCTGATGCAAGAGATTACAAATAAATACTTTGTTTAGACTTCAAACTTCAATTTTATAACCATACTTACAGGTTGAAAACCCTCCAGAGAAGGAGAATATGATGTTTCTCTGTCTATCCTCTATTATCATATGCCTCCAACGATGGAAAGTTGGATAATCATCATGTTCTTTATATATATACACGTGGCTAACACTTCATTTATATTAGTATCGACACTAGCAGGCATGCTGACCTTGCAGAGGAGATCGATTGTCTCATTCGTGGTTTTTGTATGTAAACCTCACCTTCTTCCTCACATATTTAACCTCTCTAAAATGCAACAACATCACATCCTCGTCCAGACAGTAAAAAAATCTCGCCTATATCTAGATATTTATTTACCTTTTCATGTTTTTTTATAAGATTGGATTGTCTGCAATCACTTTTGTTATGGTCTATCATATGTTTGAACTTACACACAGTTTTTGTTATTCAGGATGACTATTATATCCACAACGAGGAAAGTACCCATATATAACCTCTCCAATATGCAACAACATCACATCCTCATCCATCCAGTAAAAGAAATATCGCGCATATCTTAATACTTATTTACCTTTCCGTTTTTTTTATAATACTGGCTTGTCCAGAATCACTTTTGTTATGGTCATTTGGTACTATATATTTGAACTTACTATTTTTTTTTGTTATTTGGAATGAGTATTATCATGGACGGGCCTAGCAAGGGGCTAACCTAGGATATAGCCCGCCCTAATTTTTGGCTCAACAATTTTGGGGTGGGAAAATTTGTTTAAATTATTATTCATCCCCCCCATATATTTATGATTAGTCAATGAATTCACCTAGATTATTTTTAGCCCATGATTTTGTTTAAAACATGAAAATTTCTTCATATCAACCATTTATTTTCTATTTTTCTTCCATATATCATGATTTTATTTCTCCGATCACATCTTGTTTTTAATTTTGAGCAGTTTAATCTTTTATTTGTCTATAACTATTTAGTATTTTATGGGTAGATCTCTTTTAACCACTAATCATGCAACCCTTTCAAAAAAATTGTTGTTGGTTTCGTTCGCTTGGAACTGTGATATTTCAGCCCTACCTTAAGTAGATTTTGGGGTCCGTCCTTGACTATTATTGAAAATTCGAGGGTACCAAAATATGCCACCAACTTTTTCGTAGGCAACCTGTATGGACTAAACTCAAATATAATTACGAGAGTTACAACTTAATGAATCTCAATCAGGAATTATATGAAGAGTTTATATATCTTACTCTCACAATCAATATTTATTCAGAAACAAATCTGTGAACCTGATTATACCGTGAGAGTTCTTGGACGATTCCAAAGATCTATATCCAAGATCAATCAAGTCGTATCCAATACATATGATGGATGTATCTACTTTGATTGATTTACGTACAACCTGTGATTTTTCAGTTATAAAGATAAAAAATATAATGCGGAAAAATAAATAACACAGACACCAGAATTTTGTTAACGAGGAAACCGCAAATGCAAAAAAAAAACCCCGGGACCTTATCCAGATTTGAACACCTGACTGTATTAAGCCGCTATAAACTCTAGTCTACTATCAAAACTTCGGACCGAAATGTAGTTGATACCTAATCTCCGTCACATCAATAGCTACATTCGCGTTCCTTACGCCTCTTAAATCTTGCAAGACTATGCACAATTGATTCCCTTAGCTGGCGCCCTTTACAGCCTAAGAGTTTCTTAAACTCAATTGAATACTTTAAACCAATCTGCCTCCCACAGATAAGCCTATATGTGATTTCCGTTCAATCAAAGATCAAGGTGAGATAGGAAATCGATTGCAATAGACAAAGTCTAGCAAACTTCAAAATCCAGTACTTACGACTCCCTAAGAGCAGCCTAGATCATTATTCACCTCAGAAGTAATTCCTACTTCGATTTCAACAAAGAGTCATTATAGAATAATATACCTATGGAATCACAAAGTGTGAGACGAAGAACTTTGTGATTTATATCTATCTCGCATGTTGGATCTAAAGGCTCAACAATCAGTAGCAAGATCAGGACACACAAACTATCAAGATAAACATAGTTGGACATGGCTTCACGAATCCCTCAGTGAAGTCTTTTAGTTGCTAAACCTAAAAAGGTTTAAAGGATAGGAGGACCCTAGTTTACTACTAGGACACACAAGAATAGTTTCAGGGATTCAAAGATCCCAGTTACTTGAGGTTCTTCTATAGACTTTCAAAATCAAGTTTGCTTTAGATTTAAGCTAAGGTAGCTTTGGAATCAAGCAATTAATAATCACCGTTAGATGAAAAAATTGACTTGATATTAACATAACAAAATATACACTCTGTTTAGGATGAACCATAACCGAACTTTGTACAATGAATTGTTCATGAATGGTTAGCCAAACTAGCCAGACGAACTGTAAACTTAACCATTTTCATATAACACTTTAAGACTTTAATCTTGAGTCACAAACATAAGTTATATGTCATATACCCTGTATGGTAAGGGAGTTCCCATAACCTATATGTGTCTATCTTTAGTAGTAATGGTAGTATTTAGTATAGTTAGGAGTGGTAATTAGTAGTGAGCTGTATTGGTCGGTTGAGATGTGACCACCTGGTGAGTTAGTGACCCTTGGATGGTAAGGGAAGAAATGCATATGTGTTTAAGGTAGAGTCTGTAATGAAGATTGGGATGGAATTTGATGAATTAATGAAATAGAATTTAGTTTAGATCTCTTCTCCCTCTTAGGCTGGTTCTCCGAATCAGATTTCTCTATTCTTCAAAGGGGTTTATATCAAATCCTGGATCCAACCTTGTCATGTATAACCAAGTACATGACAATTGGTATCAGAGGCCGTTTCGAACCATGGGGGAGTTGATGGCAGAGTTCGAGAAAGTGAATACGAAATTGGTAGAAATAAAGAATCAAATGGATGATTTAGCATCAACGATGCTTACCAAAGAAGTTTTTTATGCGACAATGGAGAAATATTTTGGTAAGAAAAACTGCAGTCATGAAAATAAAGTAGGAGCTTCAAAGATTACTTTGAAGTCTGTCATGTGCCTAGTATTGTTGGATGCTTGTACTGTGGGTGCCCTAATATTTCCGTGTCTGCCTTTATCCTAAGCCCTGATTGGTAGTTGTTAAGTGGACAGGTGTTGAGTCCTCATTTTTTCTAGCTTAGGATTCCAATTCTTTTCGGTTTGCTTTATTAAGCTGTAATGAACTTCCTGTGAGCAGTGATGAATTTATTGATGTAAATAGAGGCTGCTACGGCAGAGTTACTCAGTTCGATCAATTTCCGGTTCTCTGAATTATTAATCGTACTAGTACAGTACAATTGGTATCTAGAGCCGTTCCTTCCTATCAATTACAATGGTTGCTCCGACGTGCAGAGAATTACAGGATACTAACAATAGACAACAGGGAGAAATTGATTCCTTACATCAAAAGGTTAATCAGCTAGCCTTACAGCTCAATACAACATCGACTAAGGAGGATGTACAAACAGTGAAGATGGAGGTTGAAAAGAGTATACAGTCTCTTCGATCTGAATTCGAGAAGACTTTGAGATCTCAGCTGAAAATTTTTTTTTCTCATAATCCAGATCCGGGGGAAGCAGAAGGTTCTACAGGTGGTTATGCTCATACTGAAGGTAACGATTTGTTTGCTCACACCAACATTCGTAACCCTCACTCAATTAATCGTATTCCTAAGCTCGATTTCCCTAGATTCGACGGAGAGAACCCAAAAAGTTGGATACAGAAATGTGAGTATTATTTTCAGATGCAAGGCGTTCCAGACGTCAATCGAACACGAATGGATGTTATTCATCTGGATGGCAAAGCAACTAAGTGGTATGCCAATCTCTGTATTACCCAACCCCATATTTCTTGGACTTTCTTTTGTGAAAATATTTGTGCTCGTTTTGAGAACCCAGCTCATGATAATATTGTGGGTTTATTCAATAAGTTGGTTCAGTTGACTACAGTTGAGGCTTATTTTGAAGAATTTGAATATTTGAAGGCATTGTTATTGAGTGTTCACCCACACTTCCCTGAAACTTACTTTATAGCTAGTTTCATTGGTGGCCTGAAGGAAGAACTAAGGGGTTCAGTACTAATGTTTAACCCACAGACATTGTTAAATGCTTTTTCCCTTGCTAGAATGCAAGAACAAACACTGAGCTTACAACATAGGGTGACCAAGTACCCACAAAAACAAATTCATACACCCATTAATTCTAGCAGGCCCTTCACTTCAGCCTCCTTCACCTCAACGCCACCTCCTCACCCAGCTCCTACTCCACCAGTTCCAAAGTCTAATACCATCATTCCACTTAAAAAACTTACACCTGAACAAGTGCAAGCCAGGAAGGCCCAAGGCTTATGTTTCAATTGTGATGATTATTATAGACGAGGTCACATTTGCAAGAAACAATATCTTTGTGTTCTGATTGGTGAAGAACCTTCAGGCAGTTCAGAGCAAGAGGATGGGTTAATTATGGACACAGAGGAAGTACATGCTGTATAAAGTGATATGGAGATCTCCTTGCATGCCCTGACAGGGACTGTATCGGCTGATACCATTAGAATTCCTGGTATACTGCACAAGAAGCCCATCTCTATCCTCATTGATACAGGTAACACTAACAGTTTCATTGACAGTGCTCTGGCAAAGGAACTCCAATGTCCAGTGACCCACACTGCTAGCTTACTAGTGACTGTGGCCAATGGAGAGAAAACAATAAGCTCAGGTATATGTTCTCAACTTAATTGGTCAATGCAGGGACATAAATTTTGTGGGGACTTACGACTAATTCCATTGGGGGGTTGTGACATTGTTTTGGGGGCTGACTGGCTCAGAAATTTGGGTGATGTCTTATTCAATCTTTCCAAGCTCTGTATTACATTCACATATAAGGGTAGGAAGATCACTCTTACTGGAGCTCCACAAAAATCTTCTCTGAGCATGATGAGTGGTTCAGCAGTTAGGAAATTCCTTCAAAAACACTCACATGGGTTGGTAGGCCAATTATTCTCCATCTCTTCCCAACCTCCTCATTCACCACCACCCCAAATTTCTTCCTTGTTAACTCAATACAAGGATGTCTTTGATGTGCCAACAAAACTTCCTCCTACAAGGGCCCTAGACCATAAAATACCATTGAAACCAAACTCAGAACCAGTTAACCTCAGGCCTTACAGATCCCCCTATTTGCAGAAGGCAGTGGTAGAAAGCTTAGTCAAGGAAATGTTGCAGACTGGTATAATTCAACCAAGTAACAGCCCTTTTGCATCTCCTATTCTCCTTGTCAAGAAGAAAGACAACTCTTGGAGGTTCTGTGTAGACTATAGGAAACTCAACAGTCTCACCATCAAGGATAAATTTCCCATTCCAGTCATTAATGAGCTCCTAGATGAACTGCATGGTTCCAAATTTTTTACCAAGCTTGATCTTAAGTCAGGTTATCATCAAATTAGAGTCTCCCCTTCTGATATACACAAGACTGCCTTCAGGACTCACCATGGGCATTTTGAATTCAAGGTTATGCCATTTGGCCTCACTAATGCTCCTGCTACATTTCAAGCTCTTATGAATCACATTTTTCAAGATCACCTCAGATCATTTATACTGGTGTTTTTTGATGATATATTGGTTTACAGTCCAACCATGGATTCTCACTTAATTCACCTCCAAACCACATTGGACATTCTCAGGGCAAACCAGTTAACTGCCAACTTTTCTAAATGCTCATTTGGGCAGCCTGAGATTGAATACTTAGGCCACATCATTACAGGCAATGGAGTTATGGCTGACCCAGCCAAAATCTCAGCCATGGTGGATTGGCCTGTGCACACCAACATTACAGGGATGGGAGGGTTTTTGGGTCTTACTGGATACTATAGGAAGTTTGTGAAGAATTATGGTATCATCAGCAGACCCTTAACTGATTTACTGAGGAAGAACTCCTTTCATTGGTCTCCTGCTACCACGACTGCTTTTAATGCTCTCAAATTGGCTATGACCACTACACCTGTACTTGCACTACCTGATTTCAACAAACAGTTTACCTTGGAAACTGATGCATGTGACTCAGGGATTGGAGCTGTACTCATGCAAGATCAAAGAGCTATTGCCTTTTACAGCAAACCCCTTGGTCCAAAGAGCTGCAGCCTTATCTACTTATGAAAAAGAGCTCTTGGCAATTGTGCAGGCTGTTACAAGATGGAAACAATATCTTCAGGTCTCTCAATTTATCATAAAAACTGATCACCAGAGTATACAATATCTTTTGGAGCAGAAAATTTTCACCATGCTGCAACAAAAATGTCTCATCAAGTTACTAGGCTTTGACTATGTCATCCACTACAAAAAGGGTTCGGAAAACAGAGTGGCTGATGCAATTTCAAGGAGACAGCACGACACTTTACAATGCCAATCCCTTACAGCATCCACTCCAACTTGGACTCAGGACATTCTTGCAAGCTATGTCTCTGACCCCAAGGTACAAAATATTATTACTCAGCTGCTTCTCACCCCGGAGGCACATCCTAACTACTCGTACAAGGATGGCATCTTGAGATACAAAGCAAGATTATATGTGGGCAGCTCAGCAAACACACGGTTTCACATTTTGGAGTCTCTGCATGCCTCAGCTGTAGGAGGTCACTCAGGTATGCAAGCAACTTACCATAAAGCTAAAGCCCATTTCTTCTGGCCTTCTATGAAAAGGGAGATTTTGTCCTTTGTTTCCTCCTGTGATATATGTCAAAGACACAAGGTGGATCACAATTTCAATGCTGGACTACTCCAGCCCTTACCCATTCCAGATCATGCCTGGCAGCATATTGCAATGGATTTCATTGAGGGTCTACCAATGAGTGAATGGAAGTCTGTCATATTAGTGGTTGTTGACAGATTGACCAAGTACAGCCATTTCATTGGTCTGCATCACCCCTACACAGCTTCTTCTGTAGCTAGAGAGTTCATCTCCACTGTGTTCAAGCTCCATGGATTACCGGCTTCCATTACATCCGATAGAGACAAGATCTTCACAAGTCACTTTTGGCAGGACCTCTTCAAAGCTCTAGGGACTCAGCTAAATTTGAGTACGGCTTATCACCCCCAAACTGATGGGCAGACTGAGCGGGTCAACTATTGTCTGGAAACATACTTACGGTGCATGTGCAGTCACCAACCCAAAATGGCACAGCTGGCTTCCCTTGGCAGAATGGTGGTACAACTCCACCTTCCACACAAGCTTGAAAATGAGTCCCTTCCAGGCTCTGTATGGTTATGTAGCTCCACACTTGGCTTTTCCTTCTTCTGCCACTTCTACAATCACTGATGTAGCAGATTATATGAAGCAACGCGCTGATATTCTTTCACTTCTCAAGGAAAACCTCCACACTGCTCAAGATAGAATGAAGTTTTTTGCGGACTTGAAGAGGACTGAAATAGTGTTTCAGGTAGGCGACAAGGTTTACCTCAAGCTGCAACCATATAGGCAAGCTTCTGTTGCCCTCAGAAGGAACTTGAAGCTAGCGGCGAGGTTTTATGGCCCCTTCACCATCCTACAGAAAATTGGCATTGTAGCTTACAGGCTAGCTCTTCCACCTGACGCAAGAATCCATCATGTCTTTCATGTATACCAACTTAAGAAGCAACTGGGTAACTCCGCAACTCATCTCCCTACACTGCCTACTCTTGACATAGATGGCCAAATTTTGGTAATACCTGCAGCTGTTTTAGACAAAAGGACTGTCATCAGAGGAGGGGTTTCTGTTCCACAATTGCTGATCAAATGGACAAATGCTACTGAGGCGGATGCTACTTGGGAAGACTCTAAACACATAGCTCATCATTTTCCACAGTTCAAACCTTGAGGACAAGGTTTTTCTCATGGGGGGAGTGTTTGTCATGTGCCTAGTATTGTTGGATGCCTGTACTGTGGGTGCCCCAATATTTCCGTGTCTGCCTTTATCCTAAGCCCTGATTGGTAGTTGTTAAGTGGACAGGTGTTAAGTCCTCATTTGTTCTAGCTTAGGATTCCAATTCTTTTCGGTTTGATTTATTAAGCTGTCATGAACTTCCTGTGAGCAGTGATGAATTTATTGAAGTAAATAGAGGCTGCCACGGCAGAGTTACTCAGTTCGATCAATTTCCGGTTCTCTGAATTATTAATCGTACTAGTACAGTACAAAGTCATCGGATGAAGACGGTCCTACTAAATCACCGAATTTCTACTTCTGTTGCTCAACTTTCTGATTCTGAAGACTTCTGTGTTGCTACATCGGAGAAGGAAAAATCAATTCCTACTTATGTTCAGCTCGATTCTTCTCAAGTCATCGATAAGGTTGAATCTCCGAAAGTTAACTCAACTTCCGCTGGCGCTGTTAAAGAAAAGGATGTTTTCTTCGATTGTGTGAATTTCTCATTTAGTGAAACTGCAAAGACAGATGTTAAGGATTTCACCAGGATAAATCAAATAAAGATTGGTGAATTAAATTGTTCTGCCCTAAATTTTCACTTCAACAAGTTTGAGACGAAATTCAAAAATCATGAATACTTGAAGGAGTTATTCGACCGAGGTAAGTGTGATGTTATATCCGGAATTTCTTATAAGAAATTGATGTTTCTGCTCATAGCTAACTTGGGGTACCATCCTGAATTCTCATCTTTACATTCAAAGGTTCATGTATGTGTTAATGATACTGAAATTCGAGATAATAGTAAAATTTTTGGTAAAATACTTCTAATGGTTACTGTATGTTTTGAGCACAATTTTTTTTTCAACCACATACTGCTCATTGCGAAATATTCTTACCAATGTTTCAAGTCTGCTGATAAAGTATTTGATCGTGGAAAACAATTTCAACTTGTTAAGGTGTTATTTTCTTGTGTTAGTGATGCTGAAATCTATTTTGATACAAATACTTCTGGTGTGATTATTCTTATTGAATTGATTTTCATGGATATGTGCCATAGACATCGTGTTTACAAGGTGATTCCAAGACACGGAAATCAATTGAAATGGTTGTTTAAAAATTCAATTATGGTGGTGTTTATTAAGACTGGTGACAGAGGTAATATGTGGGAAGAGGAAATTTTGCTCTTGCAGCTGAAGCATGTTGTTTAAAAATTCAATTATGGTGGTGTTTATTAAGACTGGTGACAGAGGTAATATGTGGGAAGAGGAAATTTTGCTCTTGCAGCTGAAGCATGTCTTATCTGTCGATATGAAAGTTTCATGCATTGAATCATTAATGGTTATTCTTTTTGAGAAGTTAGAACATCCCTGGGTGCTTCTTCTGTCAGTCACTGCAATTGTATCTTTACAGGTTACACATGTTCCAAGTGTGTCGCAGTTAGTGGACTTTTTGAGATGGAAATATAAATTGTACTATACAGGACCAAGGAGTATTAAAAATGTGAATTGGACCATTTCAGTTATCATATGGCTGATAGACACTCAATTCTTACTCAACCTAATTCATATTCTAGACGTGCTATTGTGGTTGAGTTCTTGAAGTGGAATTACAAATTGGTTCCCACTGGGTGGTGGACTGTGAGAAATGTTAGATGGACGGATAAGAGTTTTATCTCAGTGGCGTACCTTGACATAAACTGGAATTCTAAGAGCATCTGGTTATGCGGAGCTGAAGTTCGTAATCAATTTGCAGCAAATCTTAGTAGGAGCTATCTGTTTGTGTCAAGTTTACGGAGTATGGGAAATACTAGTTGTGATATATGGCTTTTCATTGAGTTACCTGAAACATCGGTCTGTACAAGTTGTAGTCGTTTGCTGTTTGATAGAGGTAAAATGCTTAATAGTGTAGTGATAATTTACAAGCACCACAATTTTGGGTTGCAGGCTCCTCTGTACCTGCCAGGAGAGTGTCATGGCTCGTCAGAAAATTTTATACGGCTGATGAAAATTCCAGTCATGCTCATTGGGATTCCAAGGGTGTTGATGCTGATGGTCTTCTTGAGATGGGAATTGTCTTCAAAGGGTTTATGGGGTATTGTTATATCTCATGGAAGGGTTAATGTTTGTATTCTGACTGTAACTGTGTGGGGGATAGCGACAGTGAAAGAGTTCAAGCAACTTGATAATGGGTAGTAGGAACTGTTCAGGGAAAGGAAGTAGTGCTGCGAGGAGAAGTACTAAAGGAATCTACAAATTCAATTGTATCAGTTAGAAAGGAAAGGGTTGAGATCGAAATTACACTCCCACTGGATTATGTAGTTGCTTGCACAGAAGGAGAAAGAGAGAAAAATTCTCATGCTATAACTAGAAATGACGATACACCTCTTATGCAGATTTACTATACAAGAGTACCAAATAGTCAAGATTGTGTAGCACGTATTCTAAAGAAGAGGCCAATGACAGGTTATTATAACAGGGTAAAATTCTTTGTGACAGGAGTGAGAACAAATTACTTCCCAGTTAGCCTTTATATTCAGGTTGTAGATCAGTGGGTGGATGCAGAAAGGGAGTCATTTAAGCTCAGGCAACTCGCTGATGGGGTGGTAAGCACTGTACACGTCAAGGTCTTTTTGGTTAAAATAAAGATGACAGTTGTGTTACACAGGACAAGGGGAGAGGCTGCAATCTCAAATTTAGTTTATACCGTGGTGCTGGAGCAGCTCAACATTAGCCATGTGTTTTATTCTTTGTCCATCTATGATAGCTAAGGAGACAGTGGAGCATCTGCATCATACCAATTCATCTAAAGTTAAAACTGTTTATGCAAGTGGTACTTCTATTGATGCCTACTCTACAGGAAGCTATGAATAGGAGAGGGTGGTTCACTTTGGGGAAACGAACACTAAAAAAATTAACTCCAGTGGATCAATTTGAGAGAATAATTATGACTGTGCAACTCACATGCAGGCTACCTATGAGCTTGGTATAGGAACTTTGTGGCCCTCACATGGGTTTTTAGTGGCGTTGAAGGTATTGGTTTTCTCATGTGTGTTGGAGTGTACGGAAACTACCATCTATATCCTCAACAATGCATTGATGAGAAGAGGGCATGCTAACTCAGTTCTCATCCTTGAGGATAAGGATGTTTTCAAGGGGAGTAGAATGTCATATACCCCGTATGGTAAGGGAGTGCCCATAACCTATATGTGTCTATCTTTAGTAGTAGTTGTAGTATTTAGTATAGTTAGGAGTGGTAATTAGTAGTGAGCTGTATTGGTCGGTTGAGATATAATCACCTGGTGAGTTAGTGACCTTTGGATGGTAAGGGAAGAAATGCATATGTTTTTAAGGTAGAGTCTGTAATGAAGATTGGGATGGAATTTGATGAATTACTGAAATAGAATTTAGTTTAGATCTCTTCTCCCTTTTAGGATGGTTCTCCGAATCAGATTTCTCCATTCTTCAAAGGAGTTTATATCAAATCCTGGATCCAACCTTGTCATGTATAACCAAGTACATGACATTATAATATTATCGAATATGTCTGGATAGTGTTTATAAAGAGTTTTTCAAATACCGATTATCTCATAGATATAACTCTGACACATCTGGAAATATTCGACAAGGTAAGTACGTGTACATGTATTCCTGTTCGTGAACATTTTTGTCATGGTACATGTACCGGGTTTGTATTCCCTTAAGACAAAAATGGGTTCAGGAGTCAACTGATCTTTTCCAGTTTGCATAATGGGTATGCGTACCATCCTGGTTAAGGAGTCAACAGACTTTTCCGATTTTCATACTGGGTATGCCTACCATCCTGGTTCACGAGTCAACAGACTTTTTAAGGTGTTCATGCCGGGTATGCGTGCCAAAAGTCGTTGCCAAACTATAGCTACGCCGGTACGTGTATTGGCTACATGTACTGCGGCTCCGGACCTATAACAGTTGTGCCAGTATGTGAATTGGTATGCATACTGACATGTATCCAGATTTACAGTAATCAATTTGAAACATTCTCGAATAACATCAATGACACATATCACCGTTCCATGCTATTTTCAAATGATTAAATCTTGAATCATAATATAGGTCATAAAAAATAAATTGTTCTTAACTAAATTCATCAAGTATGAACAAATTTTCTTAAGCTCAATCAACATATTTCGAGAATGATTAACTAGATAAACTTGACTCGAAATTTTTGTTACGCATGTAATGTCCTAGTTAGTCATGCGAAATTGTCTCATGGATCAAAAGGTGAAAACTTGGATAATAGGTGGTTCAATCTTCACTTACCTTTTGTTGATGAAGTTCTCCAAAGGCTTTGGTTGATCTTCGTCTTCAAAAGGTATAACGCAGTGATGTCTGGTACTCAACTACACACTTCTATCCTAATCCGAGACTTGATTAAATGTAGACTAGAAATCAAGATATAGTTTTGATCAAATAAATTCAATAACAAGCTTGAGATCGCAACACTTGTAAGTTCAACCGAGCAAAGCTCTAACAATTATATACATAGTGAGGAAAGTACCCTTATTTCACAGAATGAATACTATTCTGTTCGTATCCGGAACATTCATTATTAATTTAAAAATGTGCAAAGGAAGGACGATGATTATGAGAAACTTGTTAACTTTTGTTTTTCTAAGTTTATTTTGGAGTTACCCAAGTTTTAGGGTTCCCAAACCTATATGAATTTCACAATATACTAGTGGGGTGTAGTGTCTTCCAAGTTCGGGGGTCCCTAAACCTATGCGAGTCTTATAATATGTTGATAGGGTATAGGCTAAAAGAAAAATCTGCATAAGGAGTTAAACTTGTGTGAGAGGTGTGTTTTAGGATTCTCGGATTCATGATATAGAGCTTCACTTAAATCCTGATTTTTTAGAGTTTGTCCATGTTTCACCTCTATTACTAGCAACTATAAAGCAGAAGACTATATAATTGTGGCACAACTTGTATGAATCAGTTTGTGAAATGATGAGGGTACTAAGTACACCACAATCTTTTCGATATACAACCTATTCAAGACGCACCTTGTATAATCTTCTTTAATCAACAATCACCAAAAGATTATTTCAACAAGGTGTCCACTTGGAACAGGGTTAGTTCGAACTGAACTAGCAAAGGGTATCAGACCAAGTGACGATTAACATACGAGTGTATTTACTTTAATTATAAATACAAGCTAAATAATGCAGAAGTAAATTAAATAACACAACACAAGATTTTTTTTTGAGTTAACCGCAAATGCAGAAAAACCTCGGGACCTAGTATAATTTTGTATACTCTCATAATTAAGCCGTTATATAAAGACTACTACCAAATTCGTATAGTTAATACCAGTAAACTAACTCCAATTTACATAGATAGTTAATTCAGTATAGAGTTAACTATCTTAAGTTAGAGTCCATTATCTTAAGTTTCTTCAGCCGCTGTGAATATTTCTACTATTCGAATCTTTGGATCGTTTCCGAAACAGTAAAGGACTAATATGTGTTCGGTAACCGCTCTATCAATATCAAAAACTTAAATAGAGATATTCTTGAGTTATATAAAGGTTCTTCCGTTTAAATAACGTAAAATCCTTTGTATTCGTTCAGATCAACTAAGACAAGATTATCGAAATAACCAATCTTAGTTCACTTATCAGATTCGGATTCTGAAGAGAACCACCAAATGATAGATCGTTGATATCTACACAAGCTATAAGATGTCTTTAAAAATAAACAAGCTATCCCAGCTAATCAAGTATGCATGAAGTATATCACAAAGATCATAAACCAATTAGAAATATTCTTGTCTTCAAATCTTCAGTCTTCAATGTACTTGCACAAATAACTTGATTCACTTATGATCAATCACGCACAGAATGAAGTGTTAACAATAAATGATCACATGCCTATCTTCATATTTAAAAACAAATATGAATTTTGTCGATCCTTGATCTAGTTCGAGTGACCTTCTATCATAAGAGAAGGACCACGAAATAAACGAACTATTGATTATCAAGGTTCAACTACCTTATCCAATCAAATTAATAATTGAAAACTAAAATAAAAATACGAACCAAAGGTACTATTAAACGCTTCTTGATCCCACTGAGATATTTAAAGAGCGGACGTAAGAGATTTCTCCTAATTAGGTTATTCTCCTCTCCAGGATAGTATTACCAGTAATACTAATAGTCGGCTATCATACTGACTACAAAATCAAGTGCATGTGTTGGAATAAGTTTGTAAGAATAAAAAAATTCACTATTTATAGACCAAGGTAGTTTGGACACCAAGGAATTTCCATAACCGAAAATATCTAAAGATATACAATAAATACCAATTTTCGGTTTTGTCTAATTCGAACTAATATACCGAAATCTCTCATGGATGGAAACTCAATATTAGCTACCATACATGAATTCTTTACTAATATATTCTCCAGGGATATGTTTTACTTATTGGGAAAGTAATGACATATAAATTCGAAAACCTAATAAAAGATTATCAAATATTTTGGTTTGGGATCTCATCTTGAGGAACAAAGAATATCTTTGAACAATAAATAAATAAGCTTTTAGCACATGTTAAATTACGCATTATGTCGACATAATGAACTTTCCTAAATAGCAACTCATATTCTGAATTCCATGTAAACCAGAAAGTGTATATGAAAAAACGGAAATATAATTGTTATTAAGGATCGGTCCTACAAGTGATTGCCAAGGTATGGATCGGTATTGCTAGAGATCCCCTATAGAAATCAGACCACCAAATCCCTTTGAATCCTTTCAACTACTAAACAAGTTGTGCAACTCTACTTCCTTCAACTCATGTAGTTAAACATAATTCTAGGCATGGAATTAACTCGAAGTTCATTACACAATCTAGTAAAGAATTACATAGATAGTGTTATATCCCAAATACGAAGTTTAAAAGATAAACATTACACTTCTTATTTCAATATACCAAAGTTGTAACACAACTTGTGTATTCTTTCTTGACGCATTGATCATGATGTAATGATCAAGTCATTAATACTAGAGATTCATGCATATAACTTCGCATGTTATATTTTCAATATAACGACTCGAAAGCAACATAGATAGAGATAAAAACAAGTCAAGTATTGTATTACTAACCTCGAACAGAAGGATGATGCGTTCGTGGATGTCAATACGTCTTCAGGTTCTTCAGAGGAACACAAATTTGTCTCAACATTTCTAAACTTCCTAGTCTAAACTAACAGAGTTGACTCTAGTGATATAATAAAGCGACTCAAGTTTTGGAACTAAATTAAGAGAATCAAACTTGACATACCAATGCTTGGTGAATTCAACCGATAAATTCGACCAATACATTTGTTGGTTTTCCCATCCATTTTTCTCTTTTGTTGAATCCATAGTGGTATAAAAATATAGGAACTGCTCTAAAGTCTATTGGTATCTGCATACTGTTGGCTAGTTGAAGTGGCGTGTGTATGTGAATTAAATAAAAAGACATCTTTTCGCATGAGATACATATGTTTGATATTTAATTGTTCTCTAATTTATTTAAAAGGGCGCAATTTATATAAAAATGGTTCTCAAAGAAGTGACAAGAACAAAAGAGTATATGGATGTGTGAACCACGACACCCCATTTCCATATCAAAGTTGACAAAGGCAAACCATCAAAAATTTCTGAGTGAGCGTCCACCCTCTCAGAGATCACAATTTTGCATATTTCTGACACGGCTTCAGACACGTATGTGAAATTTACGAACAATCTCTGACTGAGCGTACACCCTCTCAAAGCTCTGTATGAATATGTTAATCGTAAAGCCTCTCAAACTGAGCTTTTGGAAAATTCGCATATTTCATCAACACTTTTACATAGAATCAAATGATTGGACGGTGTTTGAGCATAGCTCGGTTGAACCCACCAAGCGTTGGTATGTCAAGTTTGATTGTCATATTTTAGTGAGACAAAACTCATTCTAAGAGTCGCTTGATTATGTATTAGAGTCAACTTCGTATAAGTTAGCTTGAAAGTATTAGGATATGAGACATTACAAGTATTGCGAAGACTTGAAGAAGTGAAGAAGTAAGGAACTGCAACGACAACATTATCTTCCACTTGAGGTTAGTGATATTTGCCTTGAACTGTTTCATTCCCTAACGTATTTTCAAGTCGTGCATATTGAAAACAAAACTGCGAAGCATGAATGATTACACTCTAGTTAGACATAGTATTAAGGAATACAATACGAGGTTTATTGCTTAACCATTAAACTTTGTAGATAAGACATCGACATAATCGTTTGAATGCTATTGTCATTATGTATGGGTATAAGGTGATTTCATCCTAGGAAATAATGTTTTACATTTGTTTTAAGGAAGTAAATCCATGAACTTGTTTTGTGAATCGAAAGAGAAAGCGCCAGGCATTATTGGTATTGTTATTCATTGCATATCTTTTGAACTACCAATATGTGTGATTAGTATAACCGCTCATGACTTGTTTATGTTCTTGGTAAAACTATTCACAAAGGCCTGACTTTTGTATTGGTATGACTTTTATTAGTGAAACCGATCTTAAGTAATCACCTGAGATGGTATGATCGATTTAGTGTTATTGGTATGACCGACTCTGGGTAAAGGGGAACCGATCCTAGTAAGAGGTGCAACCTATCACAAAGGGGAATCGATCCTTGTATGAGGTGCAACAAGTTTTTAGTAGAAAGGGGAACCGATCCTATGAACATGTGCAACCGAGTACAAGTTAGATACCATAAATATATGGAAACCGATCCTACGGACATGTGCAACAAGGGGGAACCGATCCTATGAACATGTGCAATCGGCCACAAGAAATCTCAACCCAATCTGAGCATGTTTTGTGTTTTTAACACAAAAATTTATCCTAAAATATCTTTTCGAATTTTCTATTATTCTAGAAATATTAGATATACCGAAAATATATTTGGTTAATATGAAAACGTAAAAATATGTCGACATACTTTGAACATGTGCAGTAACGCTTATCTTTAATTGTTCAAATATATTCCTTAAAAGCTAAAGGAAGAAAATCCCGGATCGAATAAAACAAATTGAGAATCTTTTATTTAAGGTTTTTAATTTTATTTTTGGAAAATGAAAATTAGTAATGTGCATTTGCTAGCTGGAGATTTTCTAAGAGATTTTCAGTCATTATTTGAACAAAGCATTTCCAGGAATTATGGAAACCGAATCTGGAATACATTGCATATCTTGAGAATATTTTCGGAATTTGAAAATTCCTTGGTGTCCAAACTTCCTTGGTCTATACATATCAAAGTTTGCATTTCGAGCAAACTAATCCTCAGAGACAACAAAACTATCTCAGTTGTGCTACTGGTGAAGTCGCCTATTCGGAGAGGAGAGTAACCTAATTAGGCGAAATCTCTTACGGCCGCTCGGTTTAAAGACTTCTTTGGGATTGAGAAGCTCTATTAGTACCGTTGGTGGGAAACTAGATAATTGCGGTTAACAAACCTAGAAGCGTGCATTAAGCACAAGTTCAAAAGAACTCTCCCCCATTTGATGTCATTCCCGAAAGAACAACAAGGGCGATCTTAATTTCAAAAGAAAAGATGGATTTTTATTGGACACCAAAAACCATGGTAATGATTTTCTATATCCAAAAACTCAATCAAATTAATCACAAATAAACCCATGATTAATTTAATCGTAATACGCAACCAAATTAAACACAAAAAGTGATCAACTTAATGAAAATGCTCAACATAAGATAACTTATGGAAACACGAAAAAACTCAACTAGATTAATTACAAGAGAACCCATAATTAATCTAATTGGAATACACAACCAAACTAATCACAAAAGTAATCAATTTAATTGTCATTTGTTTTGCTCGACATAAAAAGACTTACAGAGCAATAACTAAATAACCAAACAAGATGATTAATTTAGTTCAATATGCTCGACATAACATATCTCACGGAACACCAACTAAGCTAATAAATCAACTTGGTTGTATAGTGTTCAACATAAGATGCATTACGGAGCCTCACAGGAATACATAAAATATGGATCAGGGATGATCAATACTGCGGAATACACAAGGATTCATTCTATCTTCCCATCACTATTTGCATAATGATATTAATAGACATAATCCTTGAAAACAAAAGATTTTAACCTATCTTCCATCAAATATTTGACAATACATGCTTAACTTTTGTATTTGTAAAAAGTCCATTCATTCTTTTACCAATACGTGAATGTCGACCGTTCGTAAACACTAATCCCATAACCAATTGCAATATAACAAATCATAAAGATTAAATACTGCAAAACATCATCCTCCAAATATTTTTAGAGTTTAAACCAATAAACCTAAAAAAGAACAAGAAGATGAAAATAATAGCTATGTGTAGTCACAATCTTGCTATTCAAAGCACTAGTTATTATTCCAACTAAACCAAAAAGAAGACATACTAGGCAACAATGTCTTTGAGAAATTCCTTATCATTCCCGAACTCCTTGTCGTCAACAGCCATTGGAATATAAGGTTCGTGGAGGAAGGAGTCAATACCAACAAACCGTCTTGGCTGATGATGTCGAACCAGGGCCTTCTGAATTTTCAAAGATCTTAAAACGCGAGACTTTATTTCACTAATCTCCTTTCTTACTTCCTTCAACTCATCAAGAACATCAGAAAACTTCTAAGAGTTAGAAGGGACAACTCTTGGCTTTCTTGTATTCCTCCTCTTTCTTTTCAAGGAAGGAGTTACTGGAGATTTCTCTTTTTCCTTGATTGATGGCTTAACAATCATATTGACATATTTCTACACAATTCCTTTTCGAGTAATAGTCGAGAAGACAGGTCTTTCAAAAAAATTGGTAAATAAGCGGGCTTTGGTACAGGTCCCGTGTTCCCATTAGCAAGAACCTCCCGTTTACCAGTTTCTTTAGCGTTTAAGCACACTCAAAGACATGATGCTTAGAGAACAATTATAAACAACAGATTTTTTTTTTGTGAGTGGAATTCACAATCTCATCAAGCAGTCCTAGATATAAAGAATATCAGAGAGGAAAAAGGAATGTAGGGTTCGTAACCTTTAAACAGGTTCGTGGACGCCCAACTCTAAACCCTATAAAGAGTAGAATTGTCGATAATAACCCTTTCTTTTATTTTGATAGACAAACAACTAAGAAAAGAAGAAGAAAAACTTTTCCTAAAGCCTGATTGGTACACAACCTTATCTCTTTTGATCAGGCACATGAGACAAGATTTACCTAACAAAACAATCAATTTGTGTGATGGTGAACAACAATTTTTCCACCATTTTCCTCTAAAGAGGAATCCTCGGACTTCTGTCTGTCAAAGCGATTTGACCATACCTTCTTCTCTAATGGTATTATTTTGTCTTTGGAAACCAACTTCTTAGACGAAGATAAAATCCTACATACCTCAGCAGTCTTCTGAGCAAGTTAAAGCTTCCTTGCTAATCGATTTGCTCTTCATTGAAGTTTGTTGGCGTGCCTCAATTGATGTTTGTACTTGTAACATCTTGATAGTTCATGACCCTTCTGAGAAAAAAACGAGCACGTCAAACTTGGATAGTATTCAGGCATCTGTGGTGTGAACGCAGCTAGACACATAGTAGATCCTGAAACATTACAACCAGAGTTTCCAAAGGATGGGTCAATTGATTCTTCCAGCTTGATTGGATTCTCCTCTTCACCGAAACCATCAAGGTTGATATATGTATTGATACAATTATCAAAATCAATGTTTTCACATAGAAGACCGACACTTGATTTCCTGTCTTCATCAGAATCATAGATCTCAGACATCTCATCAAGTGTTACAGCAAGACCTTTGTTCCCAGTGTATTTTCTACGATTTGGGCACTCATTTGCAAAATGACAAAATCCTTTACACTTAAAGCACTGTGGCATATCCTCGTCAGCATCCTGTTTTTAGGAAAAACGCGATTGTGAGGTTTATCTGATGACTTAGGTTTGTCTCTTGAAAACCGTTTACGTCTATTCAATAGAAGATCCCTAAACTGTCTTGTGATCAAGGAGATTGATTTGTCAAGATTTTCATCCGAAAAATCATCCTCAGACCGATCATCCTTAGAGACATAAATACTTTTAACCTTTATCAAGTAATTTAGTGTTCTTCTGTGCTTTAAAGGAAACATCCTTTCCGATTTTGGATGTTTGCTCATGATCAAAGATCTTTAGATTTCCAACCAATGTATTTATGGAAAGATTATCAAGGTTATTTCCCTCAACGATGGCATGCTTCTTAGACTCGTATCTAGATGGCAGCGATCTGAGAATTTTCATCACAATGTCCTTTTCAAGAATAGTCTTACCCAATGCAAAAGATGCATTAACAATTTCAAACACTCTGTGATTAAACTCATCAAATGTATCTTCATCTTCCATACGAAGGTTCTCCAACCGGAATTAAGATTTTGAAGTCTATCTTCCTTTTCACTGGAGTTACCTTCAAATACGGTTTCTAAGATATCCCAAGCATCTTTAGACCTAGTGCAATTTGACACATGGTGCTGAAGCTTTGGGGTAATAACATGTATGATTGCATTCAAACCGTCGGAATTTTGCTTTGCAACAAGTATCTCGGCAGGACTGTATTCACCAATATTCTTGGGAACGTTTACATCACTCCAACTGCCACAACTGGAGCATCATAGCCATTAACAACATATACCCATGATTGAAAATCACGTGCTTGAAGAATAACTCGCATAGTAATTTTCCACCATAAGTAATTAGATCCATCGAAGATTGGTGGTACGTTAATAGAGATAACACCTATGTCCATTGAGTCAGATCGCTACAAACACAGACTTGTAAGGTCTTGAACGTGTTTGCCTGCTCTGATACCAATTGAAAAAGCGTGGGTCTAACAACACCACCCAATATTTCGCTTAGAAATTTGTATGGACTAACTCCAAAATACTTTCTAGAGAATAAACTAGACAGTCAGACTCAATCTAGGTAAAAATATCTCAAGGAGTTAATATCTCTCTCTTGTTTTGATTTACTCAAGCAAATAAAAATCAGCGAGTCTTTAATCAAACACAAGGAATAACTTGGATGGTACCAAAGACCAATATCCAAGGATCAATCAATGACAATCAACAACCAAAGGTTGGATTACTCTAATTGATGATCTAACGCACAACCTGTATTATTTCAATTATAAAGATAAAACAATATAATGTGGAAATTGAAATAACACAGACACCAGAAATTTTGTTAACGAGGAAAACGCAAATGCATAAAAACCCCGGGACCTAGTCCAGATTGAACACACAATGTATTAAGCCGCTACAGACACTAGCCTACTCCAAGCTAACTTCTGACTGGACTGTAGTTGAACCACAATCAATCTCCCACTGATCCAAGGTACAATTATGCTCTTATGCCTCTGATCCCAACAGGATACTGCGCACTTGATTCCCTTAGTTGATTTCACCCATAACTAAGAGTTGCTGCGACCCAAAATCGCAGGCTTTGACAATAAACAAATCTGTCTCCCACAGACAAGTCTATCAAAGGATCAATCTGTCTCCCACAGATAAACCCTAAAGGTTTTGTTCCGTCTTTTGATAATAATCAAGGTGAACAAGAACCAATTGATAATCCGGTCTTATATTGCTTAAGCTAGCAATATCTATTTTGCTCATATAACAATAAATTGCTTAAGCTAGCAAAATGCACGATCAACTGGGTTCATAACTCATTGATTCAACTATCAATTGCTCGACCGAGCAATATTTCTCATGTTGATTCAACTATCAACATTCGAGGATTCTATTGATCCAACAATCAATATTCTAATTTATATTTATGTTTAATTTTTGGTTTTGCTGCCAACATTTTTTCTCGACTGAGCAACATGGTTCGAACAGATGACCATCCAACATCTTTGATTTCCTGTCGAAACTTGACATATCAAAATAAGTCCTTGATCGAGCAACTTCGTCGGACGATCGATCCAAATTATCAAAATATCATTATTATCTCGACTGGTAAAATGATATTGAGACTCAACCTCTGAACATCATTGTTATCCCAGAAGACATCTTATCTTCAATCCATGAGTCTCAGATCATACCACATTCGTTCATTATGCTTGACTCATCAAGGCTAAGACTCATTGTCTAGTCAAGTCAACAGCTGACTAATTAAATACACGTCTGCCATGCAGACTCCACATTCATGAGACATCAACCACGTCACATGGGGGAATAATCACCAGGGCTTTGGTATGGCGTCGTACGTCACGTGTGTACACCCACGATGATAAATGTGTGTAAGTCGTGTAAGCGGTTGAGGAATTTAGCAGAGTAGTGGGTGGACAATCAACCAAGTCTCTGCATGACAAGGAACTGGTTTAACCACGATTTCCCACTTTCCCACTCTTCCACTCGAGCAACCGTCACACTTACTGGGATAAATGTGTCAACTATTCTTGCAATATAAATAAGTCTCTGAATCAACGATTGAACAACAACAATTTCGACCCATAAGAAATTATCACTCAATCGATCAGAACTTATCTCATCTGATCTCAACAGTTCACCAATTTGCAGAAATCCTAACACATCCACAATCCTCGATCATCATTGATCTCACACACACTTCTCAGCTTCCCTCCTATAGATCGACCCTCATCCTTGACTCTGAAACGGCCATTATCTTGGTTTAGGGCGGAGCCTTACAGATTGATCTCTTGAACTCAAAGCACTCCCGTGCAATGCGTCTGTTTGAAAAAGGTTTAAGCAATTTTCTCATTCGAGTCCGCGCCCGCACAGTCGTCTCTTCACTTTCCTAGAAAGCCAGCAAATCGTTCTTCCCCATCAACAAACTCTAAAAGCAGTTTGCATTACAATAAAAGGTGTTCATTTGATTCAACCTACAAAGTAAAAAAATAGGATCTTGAATCATACCTTCCTTACGTAAGTTGGATAGAGCAGGAGCACCCTCATAACATAAAGTCCATAAACCTTTAGTGGAACTTTCGATTTTCATAAATCATGGTCTGGAAAGTATAGAAAACCACCAGTTTCTATAGCCTCATAAGCATTTGTTGTCGAAAAAGAGTCTTCGTATCTCTACTTCATGCCATCATCGTCTGAAACCAAAACAAGTTCCAATTTGTTGTAAGAGTTGTACCACCTCTAACAGTTCATGTTCATTTAGATTTCTATGGAAATTCAAGTTCCATGCACCCTCAGGTGACACCATGTCTTTTATTGTTGCCTTATTTATCTTCGAGATCTTAAAAATGTCAGGGAAAACATAACATAAAGGAAACTCACCTGGCCGTATGTGTTCCAGAAAATAATACTCTCTTCATTCCTTATCATTAACTCAGATCCAGACTTTACAAAATCCTTAGCTTTCAAGATGGCGGACCAAAGATTGTGACACATCGATCTATTTGTGTGATTACAAAAGAAAGCTTCAGGTGTACCTCCAAATTTCTTATTTATTATTCTTCTCCACAAAGTCTGTTTATCTGACCCATACCTACATATTATTTGGAGTGCAAAACCTTATTTACAATCTGCAACTTCTTGATTCCTATTCTCCCTCTGCATTTCGGCAACGTAACCTTAGACGAGATACCCAACTCCTCTTTAAAATGAGTTATCTTCCCAATCATTGTTATTTTCAATCGTGGAGTTATCTCTCCTATCACTCAATCAAAAGTTTTGAAAATATAATTCACCAATTATGGCCATTAGAAGTATAATGCCACAGTAACGAAAGTATGCTCCTTTATCACCATCTGTAGGATCATCTTCATCGTCTAGGTCTACAGAACTATTACTATTACACAGCTTAAGAGGCTATATTTTGATACATCTACACATCCTTTCACACCACCGTCCTCGTTTGTCCTGCTATAACTTTTTCCTCAAGACAAGTTGCGTAAATTAGCGGGTTCGCAACCAACATACAGTGTTGATGTATCTTCATCTACGGTCCTCCTGCTCATGCTTGGAAGTTATCCCTATAAGATACTGAGTCAGAAGATGCCGACGAAGACTACATACCTTTATGGGTGGCTGGGGAACAACACTCTCCATCGCCATGAGTTGAATTACTTGGAATTATCATTGAGTGGGGAGTGCCTTGAAAATTCAAAGACTTGCTACCATCTTACTGGATATTCACCCCTTTATTGTTGTTCTGTCAGAAACCCTAGCCACTAATCACAAAATACAAAACCTTGCTACCACCTTGAAGTTTGATCATTTTTTTGATATACCAGTGACAGGACTAAAAGGAGGTTTAACATTTTTTTGAAGGAAAACACCAAATTTCACATACCTCCTGGTACTCAGTCTTATATCCATGTTTCGGTCCAGCTTCCATAGTCTCCTTTTTCATGGATATTCACCGGTGTATATGGTCCCCCTAATCCGTTGCCTTGTGATAAAGTTTGGGAGGAGTTACCTCATCAATTACAATATGTTTCGTTAGCCCCATAGTTAACGGTCGGGGATTTTAATGACATCACTGATCAGGAAGAGAAACAAGGGGAAAGACCTATGACTCATAGTCAAACATACAATCTTTTGTCAATGCTTAATGCCTACAACATGCTAAACTTGGGATTTGTAGGAGATCCATTCACATGGGCCAACAACCCAATAGGTCATCATTACATTTCGGAGAGACTAGACAGAGCATGTTCAAATCTACTTTAGAGGAATACTTTCCCTGATACCACTATGTATAATATAACTTCTACAAAATAATAGGCTTGGGAGCAAGAAAATTTATTATTTAAAAAAGATATTATATTATCGATAATAATATAATAAAAATTATGCTATAGTTAAATAAGTATATCATTATTTAGAAAAGAAATTCCTAATTTGGAGGTTGAATAATAATTGTAAATTGTAAGTACAATATCAACTAATTTGTAAAGATATTATATTATTGATCATTCCCAATACAGATACAAGCATTCCAAATATCAGTCACACTTCAACACCTTTTGTTGCAATACAACAACATGACTGCAGGGTTTTGGGTTTCCTACAAATTATTAGGGATACAATACAACTTGATTTGAATTTTAAAGAATAACAAACCAATACTGAATCATATTTTGAAAAAAAAATTTTAACATGTATGAAATTTATGTTTTATTTTTCTAGTATTATTTGATACATTATTTGGGACCTATTAATGTTTAAAGGGAACTTTTGAAATATATTATTTTTATGATTTTATCGAATTTATTATTTTAGCACCAAAGACCCAAATCAGGACCAGAAAATTTAATTATTTTAACGAGAATATTATATTATCGAGTATTACTTAAAAAGACTGTGTGTACAACCCAGATGTGGCTCCGATCATGCTCCTTTGGTATTACAGTTCTTTCATCGAAGAATTCGTCAGCAAAAACTTTACATGTTTGAACATCATTGGTTGCTGCATCTGGATTACCATTTGGCAGTGGACAATGCTTGGGCTTCTACAATCTTGGGATCACCTCCTTTTGTTTTGCAGGACAAACTCAATGCGACGCAAAAAGCCTTAAGTTTGTGGGACAAAACTACTTTTGGATATCTAACTAGAAGAATTAAGGAATCATAAATCCAACTTGCACGGGCTCAATTAAATTGTGTAGGTCTTGTTGGCTCAACACTCTTTGATGCAATCCACTAGGCCAACCTTGTGCTGCAGAACCACCAATCACTGCTTTTGCATTTCGATGCTTATTGGAGGAAACAATCATGTATACAGTAGTTATGCTTAGGTGAACGGAATACTTCTTTCTATCATGCAACATCAACAATTCACACTGCAAAGAAAACCATTGTATAATCAAAAACTATCATACAACGTTTTTCTATCATACTTTCAAGGTCTATACCAAATGAGTTCTCCAGTGGTAGATCCTTTACTTTCCTCGTGTATAGCTCGTATGATTACAATTCAAGAACAAAGTAATCTGGTTACACCAGTTACAGTTGAAGAAATTGAAAGAGCTTTGTTTAGTATTGGTCCTGAAAGTGCGCCTGGACGGGATGGGTTCATAGCATCTTTTTACAGAGCTTTTTGGAAGACAGTTAAGACATCTATTTGTGACACGGTGCTTCATTTCTTTGAGGAACTTCAATCCTCAATGTACAACAAGTGCGTCAGACAATACCAAGTACATCTTGGAGAGCTTTGTAGAAACTCTCATCATGCATAACCAACGGGATCACATTTCTCATTAGAGATGGTGCAGATTCTCCTTTTTGGAATCACTCGTGGATTCCCCATCATCCGCCGCTGCCAAACAACAATTTTTTAAGCTTATTGATCCAATCACCAATCAATGGGATACAATTAAGGTAATTCCAATCTCTTCTAATACAAGTACCACCAATCAGATTCCCTGACATACATCTGCTAACAAATGCTTGTGTTGATTCAATGAGGTGGAAATTTGCGACCAACGGAATGTTCACAGTCAAGTCTGCATACCGGGCTTTGACTGCTGATTGTTCTTCTACATCACCTATACAGCCTCATCTGAAGGCCTTCTCTAAAGTGTGGAAATTACCCTGCCCACCGAAAATTCATATTTTTATTTGGAAAATTCTACACAAAGGTTTATTAACAATTGGGATGTTTTTCAACCGTATTATAGCGGATGATCCTAATTGTCCTAGGTGTTAAACGATATTGTCCTGATTTTTTGGGATAATATCTTGCTCTACATGACATGTATATTTTGTGTATTTTATTCTCTTTTTCATGTATAACTTGTTTCTCTTTTTATTTTTTGTTTCTTGTATATAAGAACAGATGTATTGTATCTTGTTTACCACGTTGAATACAATCTTATTATTTACAATATACATGTCATGACAATCTCTGTCATGGCATCAGAGCCTGGTAAGATCTAACAATCCATCTTCCGCTGCAACAATAAACAACAACAAGATCAATCCCTTACATTCCATCTCTCTCTTGTCTGTGTTTAGATTGTAAAACTCAAACCCTAATATCCAAAATCCTTCCTTGTTATCATTCAGTATGTCTCGTGAAGATTATCAACCTATTACCGTGAAGTTTGATGGAACAAACTATAATCATTAGTCCTTCCTTATGAGAAAAGTTATGTGGAAATATATTGATGGCAAAGCCAAAAAGCCAAGTACTGTTACGACCGGTGTTTTTATTAGAGATAAACAAACTGAGCCTAGCAAAGACAAAGAAACTGAAGAAATCCTTGAAGACTGGGAGATCAACAATCACAAGATAATGACATGGATAAGCAATATAGTGATCACCTCCATAAGTATGCAACGTACTGGTTTTGAAACTGCCAAAGAAGCATGGGATTTTCTTTCAAGAAGATATACCCAAATCAACTTTGCTCAACGTTACAAACTAGAACAAGATATTCGATCCATGAAGCAACAGATGGATCAGTCAATCTCAGATTTCCATTATGAGATGTCAATTATATGGAATCAACTAGCACTCATAGAACCAAATTGGACTACATATATTGAGTTATGGCAGAAATACAGAGAAAAGTCACGTATGGTTCAACTTATGATGGCGTTAAGAGATGATTTTGAGACTGTAAGAGCTTCAATTATTCATCGGTCACCTCTCCCTACGGTGGAAGCTGCGTTATCTGAGATTATTACTGAAGAAACTCGAAAACGGATCAAGCCTAAAATACCTGTTGTGTTTGCAATTCCTTCACGTACAAGTTTTAATAATACCTTCAGTTCTCAGAGAAACTATCGTGACATCTCACAGGTTCAGTGTTACAACTGCAAGAAACCAAGTTACTTGGCCAAAAACTGCACTTTACCATCAACACAGAGTGTGTCACAAACATCATCCTTTCAAGATCCAACCAATCAAAGTTCGAATTATCAGATTCAGTGCAACTATTGTAAAGAACCTGGTCATACAGTAGGAAACTGTACATCTCCATCTTCAAGAAACATGAGAGAAAGAAGAAGGATGAACTGCATACACACCTGTACCATCTATTCTTGCAGCACCTGCACTGGAAAGAAGTCATGAAACATCAGCATCTACATCAAGTAATCTTGCTGATATTCAAGATATGCTCAAACAAGCCCTTGCAATTGGTAACAATAACTCTACAACAACGTCTGCTTTCTCTGTTCCCACGGGTGCATTTTCAAACGGTTGGTTTCTTGACTCAGGTGCTTCTAATCATATGACATTCAATTCTAATGTTTTTTAAAACAAGCATCCTATTGTTACACCCAAAATCCAAACTGAAAATGGATCTGAGATAGCTGCTAGTCACATTGGTCAGGTTAAAGTCTCAGACAAAATACGTATATCTGATGTGTTACTTGTTCCAAAGATCAAGATGAATTTTATATCAATTGGGAAACTTTGCAATCAGGGTTTTAACATTTATTTTTTCTCCTTTGTCTGTGTTATACAGGATCCCAGGACAGAGAAGCTTGTTGGGATAGGCCGTGGAGTCGGTAGACTATATCTCCTTGAAACTCTAATTTTTCCTCAACAATCAAAGAATGAACTTACTGTTGCAGCTGCAAATTCCCTTCGTTCTACTATGTCTCCATTTATGTCTTGGCACTCTAATCTAGGACATGTCTCTTTTTCACGTCTTACATATATGATCAATAAAGGATTACTAGGAACAACTCAAGTTGATAAAGAACCTTATTGAATTTCATGTAAGTTGGGTAAACAACCTGCACTTCCTTTTACTAATAGTGTTACTTATTCAGTTGAACCTTTTGATCTTATTCATTCTGATGTATGGGGAAAGTCTCCCATTGCCTCTAAGGGAGGGGATTTGTATTATGTTATCTTCATTGATGATTTCTCTCGTTTACATGGATATATATTTTCAGTTCTAGATCTAAATTCTTGAAAATATACACAGATTTCTCTAGAATGGTCAAAACTCAATTTAGAAAATCCATTAAAACCTTTCGTGCTGATCAAGGAGGTGAGTATATATCAACTCCCTTCAAAGAATTTTTTAAAACAGAAGGTACTCTACTTCAGTTATCTTGTACTGAAACTCCAGAGAAAAACGGTATAGCAGAAAGAAAACATCGTCACATCATAGAGACAGCTAGAACAAAACTTCTTTCAGCTTCAGTTCCCTCTAATTTTGGGGTGAATCAGTTCTTACTGCTGTTTACACAATAAATCGCTCCATCTATAGTCATAGGAGGAATATCACCTTATGAACGTCTTTATGATAAGAAACCAAACTATTTTGAGCTTCGTGTTTTTGGTTCCACATGTTTTGTCCTTCTCACAGAACGAGAACGAAACAAACTCAGCAAAAAGAATGCTATCTATGTGTTCCTAGGTTATAGTATTGAACAAAAAGGTTATCGTTGTTACGACCCAGAGAATCGTCGATTACGTATTTCTCGTCATGTTATGTTTTGGGAAAATATACCCTTTTGGTATCTTACTAGTATCAAGTCTTCTACTCTAGAACAGTTTACGTATCTAGATCCTTTTAAGGATGTTTCTCAATCTATCTCTCATCCTAGAATTATTCCATCCACCACCACAGAAGTTACTCCTCTTGAAAGTTTCGAAACTTCACATGACCACTATATGGAAAATCCTGACATTGCTTCTCTAGAAAGGGATCTTGTACCTGAGGATGATGCTTTACATCCACGTGCTCGTCGACGACCAGCCAGGTTTGCAGATTATCATTGTACTTAATCATCCATTTTATCTATACATGAACCAAAATCATATAGGGAAGCATCTATAAGTCCAGTCTGGCAAACATCTATGGGAGAAGAACTAACAGCTCACAAGAACGCTGGTACATGGGATATGGTTGACTTGCCACCAGGGAAAAATGTTATTGGAAGTAGATGGGTGTACAAGATCAAAACAAACTCAACATGTGAGATAGAACGCCACAAATCTCGTTTGGTTGCTCAAGGATATACACAAGAATATGGTATATACTATGAAGAAACGTACGCTCCCGTTGCTTGTATGACTACTGTACGTATACTTCTTGTTGTTGTTGCTGCTCGTAATTGGAATCTTCATCAAATGGATATCAAGAACGCATTTCTTAATGGAGAACTTCAAGAAGAAGTGTATATGAGACCACCACCAGGAATGATTCATTCTCCAAATCAAGTATGTAAACTTCGTAAAGCTTTGTATGGACTTAAACAAGCACCAAGTGCTTGGTTTGAGAAGTTTTCAAATGCTATCCTTCAGTACGGATTCAATCAGAGTGCATATGACTCAACAATGTTTACTCGATCAACTGAGAAGGGTATGGTTATTCTCCTTATATGTTGATGATATGGTTATCACATGTGATGATTTATAAGGAATTACTGCTTTAAAATTTCATCTCAGTTCGTGTTTTGAAATAAAAGACTTAGGTCTCTTAAGGTATTTTCTTGGTATAGAGGTTGATAAATCAGTTGATGGTTATTTCATCTCACAAGTGAAGTATGCCTCCGACATTCTTCAACGTGCTGGTTTAACAAATAGTAAGACAGATACACCTCTTGAACTAAATGTGAAACTCAATCCTTTCGAAGGAAAAGTTTTAGCAAATCCAACATTATATCGTCAGCTTGTGGGAAGTCTTAATTATCTGACCATCACAAGACCAGATATCAGTCATGCAGTTCATGTAATTAGCCAGTTTATGTCAGCTCCAAGGTCCACACATTATGCTGCAGTATTTCGGATATTACGTTATATCAAATGCACCCTGTATCAAGGTATAAAGTTCTCATCTACTTCTGATCTCTGTCTTCATGCATATTCAGATTCAGATTGGGCTGGTGACGTTACAGATAGACGCTCAACAACAGGATACTGTGTATTTTTAGGAAATTCCTTGATCTCGTGGCGCAGTAAGAAACAAAGTGTAGTTTCTCGGTCTAGTGCAGAGACTGAGTATCGCGCTCTTGCTCATACAACTTCTGAAACTGTATACTTTGGCCCAAAGGGATTTCTCCTGATTTAAGAACACTAAGCTACTGAAAGAACGAATCCAATGCGTTGTGTTCACGACTTTTTCCTATTTCGGACGAATACATACTATGTAGGAACAGGTATTATGAATCCAATCAATAGAGTTAATTCTCCAAAAGCATCATCTTTTGGTTAAGATGGCTCCTTGAAGATATGGGAGTTCACCTATCAGAATCTACAACATTGTGTTGTGACAATAAAGCAACTATTCACATTGCTCATAATGATGTGTTCCATGAACGTACGAAGCATATTGAGATAGATTGTCACTTTGTAAGACATCACTTCAAGAAACAAACTATTGTCTTACCATTTGTTGGCTCGGAATTGCAACTCGCTGATTTATTCACCAAATCATTGACCTTAGCTCGTCTAAGGTTCTTGATTTCCAAACTCAACATGTGTGTTGCACCATCTTGAGTTTGAGGAAGGGTGTTAAACGATATTGTCCTGATTTCTTGGGATAATATATTGCTCTACATGGCATGTATATTTTGTTCCTTTTTCATGTATATCGTGTTTCTCTTTCTATCTTTTGTTTCTTGTATATAAGAACAGATGTATTGTATCTTTTTTACCACGTTGAATACAATCCTATTATTCACAATATACATGTCATGACAATCTCTGTCACTAGGTGCCTTCTTCAGGCCGAAACCTTTCATCATATCTTTTTTGATTGTCCATATTCGGCTACCATTTGGTCTCAACTAATAGCTCGGTTCCCAGCGGTGGTTACCTACATTAACAACATCTCATTATCAGTTCAGGGGTTAATCTTACAATCACCTAAACCACTAGTTAACATCATCTCTATTTTTTGTTTTGCTCTACGGGGGATTTGGCTTGCCAGGAACCATGTAGTCGTTCATCACCCAGGGCAACATTAAACCATCCATTTGATAGGCAACTTGATTTTGGAGTACCACTTTGCCTGTTCCCATACCCCATCTCCGGTCATTGATCAGCCACCCTTACCTACCAGTATCTGAGACATGGTCTGATATAGCTTCAGATTTTCTTTTTCCGTTTGTCAACAATGATGTTGGTAGTGGGTTAGAAAGTTTTACCTTTCATAGGGTAGGATTCGCAATTCAAAAGGGTGTTGGTGCCAAGCTTATAGCTAGGTTGCCAACCCATTCATTTTACATGGAATAATTTTTGTTTTCAATAGCCTCTGAAGGAAGTTTTCAATAATAAAAAAAAAAAACTTTGGGACCGTCATTC
The DNA here is from genome assembly GCF_003573695.1 of Papaver somniferum. Lineage (NCBI taxonomy): Eukaryota > Viridiplantae > Streptophyta > Magnoliopsida > Ranunculales > Papaveraceae > Papaver > Papaver somniferum. The sequence continues at coordinate 167,857,378 of NC_039362.1, forward strand.
TGTATGAAGGCTACAAGGCTCAGCCACCCACCAAGTTGACAAGTTCCCATATAAGATTTCCATAAGATAGACGCGGTTTACTCCCCAAAGGAAGTAGTCCTCACAAGCTGTATCTAATTTGTCGTAGATCACGGCCAATAATGGAGAATCATATTTCCATCAGAAAAAAGATGAAGAATCGTTTGAATGACTTTTGGTCACGTATCAAGGGAAAAAAACATCCAATTTAATCAGGAAGTTAACAAGATAGTCTTATTAGCGAATCACTGTCTAAGTTCTTAAAGTAATAAAAGGAACAAACATCATAGAAAAAAACCTAACAAGCAATAATTTATCGCTTTAAATCCTTTCCTAATCATCTATTATAGAGACCTTTTTTTTTTCCTTTTTGAAACAAAAGAGCAAATTTCATTAATCAATAGCAATCATCAAAGTCATGATAGCTATCAGAAATGATACCGAGGAGCAAAGACTACATACATAAAAACAATACGCATATGCAATGACCAATTGAACACAGTGCATTTGTTGAGCTCAATTCCTTCTTTTGTCTCCATACAGTCTACCATTCCAGCCCCTCCAGATAGTTTACCGTAATCTTGTTGCTCGACCATTCCCAAATGTTGGCTTTGATAATATCTCATTCAAGCTTTCTAGGCTGGCCTTCAGTTTGGTAATTTGCCATGACTTCCTTACAAAACCACCTGAAACTAGTTTGCCAGCTGAGTACTGAAAAAACAAAACAAAAACAAAAATGAAACCATCAAATGACCAGCTGCTGTCACACATACAAGTTGCTCCTTGGCTAGAGTACCTCTTGTGAGTTTGAGGGGAACTCCACCCATGAAGGAATTAAGGTATACAAAATTACCTGTACTGTTCTGGGTCCGGCACTATAAATATAAGGGACTGGGTCTTGAAATTTTTAGAGTATAATTTGAGACGTATCTTGGAATAATGCACATGTGCAACTGAGAGAGCTCACTCAGTGGGTTGCCGACTGGTTGTTTGGTGGTATTGAAGAGGCTTCAGTTTTCACGGGGATATCGATCCAGTAGTCAGCTAGCACGTAGTGCAACTGGAATCTGATACACACAGAAAGTGCCTTTTCTTCTGAAGACTTTCATGTCATATCTTTAGAGAAAGAACTAACTAAAATTCTTGATTTTTAAGACTGATTAGATTTCTTAATGATTTGCGGAATCAAGACTTTTAACAGACTTCCACGGAACCCTTGCAGATCTATACTGTTTTAATCAGGGTTCAAATTCTTTTCCTTTAACACGATTGGCTTAATTAATCTAAAGTGGGTCTGAGAATGATTTGTAACAGATTTATAGTGGATAATATGATCAATTTAGAATGCAAGTGCCTACTCTAAATTGATGCTTCGTGCTTCTCTTTTCAAAAAAGAAAAGGGAAGCACCATGAGTCTTCTCAGAATCTTATTAATAGCTAAAGGTAATGCACGAAGTATCGCAAACTTCTGGGCCACATATCAGGCTTTGGCAGCTGGCATTGGAGTAACTAGAAGAAGCAGAGGCTCTTGCTGAATGGGGAACAAGGAATCAGCTCCTTTTGTGTTATTGGATGCTCAGAAAATTATGCAAGTAATCATGAGAGCCGGAAAGTCTCTAAAACATTGCGCGTAAACTAGGAACTTCAAAACTGCAAGACACAACCATGCAAATTTGCTCTAAATTGTTTAAGGTTCAATAAGATTTTGCTAGCTAGAATAAATAAAAGCCTAATATTTTGCTCCTACACCTTGAACGTGATCAGCTGGCTCTACATGCTAAGGGCATACACACATTTTGCCATTGTTTTCATAAACGTGATTAGCTAATAATATCTCATCTATCTTTCCACTTGTAGAATTACGACATCGAACCTATTGCCGACACCTAGCTAGCTCTATAAATAGTACACTTGGTAATACATTATTATCAAATTCTCACAAACACAGTAAAATGCTTTTATTGATCCGATCTTACTGTCATCCTCCAAATCCATGAATGATTTCCTCAAGATCACATCAACTGTGCATTTTTCTTTTGATCGAAACATTAACCGTTTATATATAGGGGTATATCTTCTCCAAATTCATCACAAATATTCTCTTCATTAGTAGTTTTATCATTGTCTTGCAACACTAGCAAAAAAACAATACAAGAAATCTAGCTAGCTAGATGGCCACAACTAAGAATAATCGTGCCTTGATGAAGAATAATAACTGTGCTCTCATGAAGATGACGACTACCAGCAACAAATCCTTGATGAAATCAACAACATTTGGTTCCACAACAGTAGTAGCAGGTGCTTCAACTCCATCAGTGGCAGTTCCAAATTCACTTCATCCTGCATCAAATATTCAAGTAGAAGAGAAAGTCCATTTCAGTCATCCACAACACCCGTTAGTTAAGGTTAACCTTCCTTACATGTTCACTTGCATGGGTTGCAAAGAATTTGGTGCGGGGAAAAGATTTAGTTGCCAAAAATGTGATTTTGATTTGCATGAGTTTTGTGCATCGGCTCCTCCTGCAATTCTGAAACACCCACTCCACAGCCAACATCAACTTGTTTTCCACACTAAAGCAGCAAGTAAGCACTCTAATTTATATCTTGTTCAATTTGAAGTGATGCACTATAATATCTCTATATATGTCAGAGAGACAGCCCTGTCATGAGTTTTCACAAAATTTATAAGTATATAAGAAGCCATCATTGCGCCAGAATATCATTAGATACGGATATGTTAACCAGACTGTTGCTGTTGCATATGCTCTATGGACAAAACTTTATTTTGCTAGCTACCCAGGAAAAGAACATTCAAAACCACGGCGCCAAATTTAGCGAAGTAATACGTTCTACCCATGTTAAACATGAAAACATTTTGCATCAATATATATGATTTTGTATCTTTACACAAAGTTTTACTTAGATCCTCTTTTCTCACAAATATACATTGAACTTATATTGGTATTTTTTACACATGTTCATCTGCTTTTCGGAAGTCAGATCTTACCATTCAAACAAGGAAACTCATACGAATTCAAAATGGGGTTTTATCCCAAAAAAACTAAGTGAGTCAAGTGATAGTAGAAGGAATTTGATACTGTTCTGTGCTAAAAAATCTACAACTCATTATAATTCCCTAAGTTGGTTATACATGTTGTTAGCACTTGTATATTACACATAGCGGTGCCTTTCTTCTGATATGTTGTATAAATTACGGATTCCTATTTGATCGTGTGCAGGTGGATTTCTAAGGTCAAGATGTGACATATGTGGCAAGTCGACGAAAGGGTATGCTTTTCGCTGCAGCACATGTAATTTTGAAATGCATCCTTGCTGTTCTAAGCTAGACATCAAAGTGGATTTTAAGACATTGCACCCACATACGTTGAAACTCCTGCCATCAACGACGCTAATAAGTACTGAAGCCGGGATCATATGTAATGAGTGCAAAACCAAACGTCCTGGCCGAGCCTATGGCTGTGAAGTTTGTGATAAATACCACATACATGCAGTTTGTGCTAAAAACATGATCAACGGACTTAATGCTAATGGATTTGTTGTCACACCTGAAAAACCAACCCTTGTTGGTACCGCTGCTCGAATTGCGTCAAATATGGTTATGGGGTTCTTAGGAGGAATAATCGAAGGACTTGGTGAAGGAGTTGGAGGTGCTCTCGTAGATAATTTCACCAAGGGAAAGAACAATGCTGGTAGAAGAAGAAGAAAGTAATCGAGTATGTGCCTCTCAATATATAATCTGTAGTTGGTAAATACTATGACATAATGTTTAATTTGGATTGCCCATTTATGCACTGGTTTCGTTGCGCTTTTATTGAATTTTTGTAGAAAGTTCTATAAAGTTGTATGTTTAAACGTCCCAAATGTATTCTAAGCTTGATTTGTCTCAAGAAATGTTATATGACAGTCGAATGGCCAAAAAACATGCAGAAGGATTTGTAGGCCCGATTACCTACTTATATGCACGCAAACTGACACAAAAGTTCTTTATTAAAGGTATGCCGTTCTATAAATCGTGAAACTTAATCTAAATTATAAACCATTTAGTGAGGTTGGAATTTCTTAACTAGAAGATCAACGAATACAAATACTATAAACATCTTCTTTTATTTGGATTAGTATTATTGATGTACAGAGGAGCTGTGGATTGAAATATATTGGTTACCAAGAGATACACAACGTAACCAGCATTCAAGTTGCACATAACACACGTAATTAACATATTCATAGAACACAAGGATAAACAGGGATTACCATAACATTTTCTTCCATTTACTTCATCTGTTTATGCCTTGGATATGAAACCATTAACAGCAGCTGCAATTATAGCTGTTGGATCACCGAGAATCACGGATCCTACAATACTGACTGCATTACCTGCCATCTGAGTATACCTCTTCACTTTACTGCTTTTCCCTCCGTTACGATAGTTCTTCACGTTTCCTTTCAGATACGGAATTCTTGTTTGTATCTCTCTAACTTTGTTCTGGTCAACTTTGAAGTACATGGCCTGCCAGTTCTCTAGAAGCATTTGCTTAACACATGATACATGAAGATTATAGTTCTTGCATTCAGATCTGTAAGCCCAGCCAGATCCTTTACCACCACATCGATGACAAGAACTTGAGATCTTAACAGATAAGTAAAGGTTATGTTTACCATCATCTAAAACTTGTGGAAGATTTGCACAACATGGGTGCAAGTCAAAACCACATTTCTTACAGTGATAAACAAACCCCAAAACATCACTTCCACATGCATCACAATATCGCATGACCGTGCTGATGAACATGCGCATAGAGATTCTAATGTAGTTGTGAGAATAATTCTCTGTATATTCATTGATAGGCAAAAGCCTGATTTATACATGTTTACACAACTAGATAAGGCAAATAAAAGATACACCTAACAATATCTAGGATATATACAGAAAGAATATATATGCAGTTACAACCAAATAACAAACACAATAATGTCAAGATATATCATATCTTGACCATAT